>NC_047507.1:15853832-15999259 GCF_902827115.2 Pseudochaenichthys georgianus | reverse complement strand
ATTTGTGGTGGATATTAATGTTGTTGAGGATTGATCAGTGTTGAAAGTACTTGTTTCTCCATTCGAGGTGAATGTTGATGTTGACATTGTTGGCTCCATTGTTCCTGTTGGTGTAACAAGCGTAGTAACAGGTGTAGATTGTTGCTCTGTTGATGAGGACATCAATGTTGTAGATGATTCCTGGCTAGTCGATGGGAACTGTGTGGTGCTGGTCCCCAGTGGTGTTGTTTCAGATTTGCCTTCAGCAGATGTTTGTATGAAATGAGTAGTTTGTGGATGGGATGTAGAGGGTGAACCTGAGGAACCCTCTGTATTTGTGGGGGAAATGATTGTTGTTGCAGATTGATCAGTGTTGGAAGTACTTGTTTCTCCATTCGAGGTGAATGTTGATGTTGACATTGTTGGCTCCATTGTTCCTGTTGGTGTAACAAGCGTAGTAAGAGGTGTAGATTGTTGCTCTGTTGATGAGGACATCATTGTTGTAGATGTTTCCTGGCTAGTCGATGGGAACTGTGTATTGCTGGTCCCCATTGGTGTTGTTTCAGATTTTTGTTGAGGAGATGTTTGTGTTAAATGAGCCGTTAGTGGAGGGGAACTTGAGCTGGAATCTGATGAAACCTCTCTATTTGTGGTGGATATTAATGTTGTTGAGGATTGCTCACTGTTGAAAGTACTTGTTTCTCCTTTCGATGTAAATATTGGGGTTGACATTGTTGGCTCCATTGTTCCTGTTGGTGTAACAAGCGTAGTAACAGGTGTAGATTGTTGCTCGGTTGATGAGGACATCAATGTTGTAGATATTTCCTGGGTAGTCGATGGGAACTGTGTATTGCTGGTCCCCATTGATGTTGTTTCAGATTTTTGTTCAGGAGATGTTTGTGTTAAATGAGCAGTTAGTGGAGGGGAAGTTGAGCTGGAATCTGATGAAACCTCTGTATTTGCGGTGGATATTAATGTTTTTGAGGATTGTTCACTGTTGAAAGTACTTGTTTCTCCTTTCGATGTAAATATTGGGGTTGACATTGTTGGCTCCATTGTTCCTGTTGGTGTAACAAGCGTAGTAACAGGTGTAGATTGTTGCTCTGTTGATGAGGACATCAATGTTGTAGATGATTCCTGGCTAGTCGATGGGAACTGTGTGGTGCTGGTCCCCAGTGGTGTTGTTTCAGATTTGCCTTCAGCAGATGTTTGTATGAAATTAGTAGTTTGTGGATGGGATGTAGAGGGTGAACCTGAGGAACCCTCTGTATTTGTGGGGGAAATGATTGTTGTTGCAGATTGATCAGTGTTGGAAGTACTTGTTTCTCCATTCGAGGTGAATGTTGATGTTGACATTGTTGGCTCCATTGTTCCTGTTGGTGTAACAAGCGTAGTAAGAGGTGTAGATTGTTGCTCGGTTGATGAGGACATCAATGTTGTAGATATTTCCTGGCTAGTCGATGGGAACTGTGTATTGCTGGTCCCCATTGATGTTGTTTCAGATTTTGTTCAGGAGATGTTTGTGTTAAATGAGCCGTTAGTGGAGGGGAACTTGAGCTGGAATCTGATGAAACCTCTCTATTTGTGGTGGATATTAATGTTGTTGAGGATTGATCAGTGTTGGAAGTACTTGTTTCTCCATTCGAGGTGAATGTTGATGTTGACATTGTTGGCTCCATTGTTCCTGTTGGTGTAACAAGCGTAGTAAGAGGTGTAGATTGTTGCTCTGTTGATGAGGACATCAATGTTGTAGATGATTCCTGGCTAGTCGATGGGAACTGTGTGGTGCTGGTCGCCATTGGTGTTGTTTCAGATTTGTCTTCAGGAGATGTTTGTATGAAATTAGTAGTTTGTGGATGGGATGTAGAGGGTGAACCTGAGGAACCCTCTGTATTTGTGGGGGAAATGATTGTTGTTGCAGATTGATCAGTGTTGGAAGTACTTGTTTCTCCATTCGAGGTGAATGTTGATGTTGACATTGTTGGCTCCATTGTTCCTGTTGGTGTAACAAGCGTAGTAAGAGGTGTAGATTGTTGCTCGGTTGATGAGGACATCAATGTTGTAGATATTTCCTGGCTAGTCGATGGGAACTGTGTATTGCTGGTCCCCATTGATGTTGTTTCAGATTTTTGTTCAGGAGATGTTTGTGTTAAATGAGCAGTTAGTGGAGGGGAACTTGAGCTGGAATCTGATGAAACCTCTCTATTTGTGGTGGATATTAATGTTGTTGAGGATTGATCAGTGTTGGAAGTACTTGTTTCTCCATTCGAGGTGAATGTTGATGTTGACATTGTTGGCTCCATTGTTCCTGTTGGTGTAACAAGCGTAGTAAGAGGTGTAGATTGTTGCTCTGTTGATGAGGACATCAATGTTGTAGATGATTCCTGGCTAGTCGATGGGAACTGTGTATTGCTGGTCCCCATTGGTGTTGTTTCAGATTTTTGTTCAGGAGATGTTTGTGTTAAATGAGCAGTTAGTGGAGGGGAAGTTGAGCTGGAATCTGATGAAACCTCTGTATTTGTGGTGGAAATTAATGTTGTTGAGGATTGCTCACCGTTGAAAGTACTTGTTTCTCCTTTCAACGTAAATATTGGGGTTGACATTCTTGGCTCCATTGTTCCTGTTGGTGTAACAAGCGTAGTAACATGTGTAGATTGTTGCTCTGTTGATGAGGACATCAATGTTGTAGATGTTTCCTGGCTAGTCGATGGGAGCTGTGTGGTGCTTGTCCCAATTATTGTGGTTTCCGATTTGTGTTCAGTGAATGTTGATGTTGACATTGTTGATTCTATTTCCCTCGTTGTTTTCATTGTTTTATTAGCTGTAGATTGATGCGCCGTTGATGAGGACATTGTTTTTGCAGATTTTTCCTGGCTAGTCAATGGGAGCTGGGTTGTGCTGTTATCAGCTGTAAAGGATGTTGCAATTCCTATTGTGGTCACTGATTTTGTTGTATTAAAAGATGACATTTCTTGAGGATTAGGAGGAAAGGACTTTGTGGTAGTCAAAGTTGAAGGGCTGTTGACCAATTCTTCTGCTTCTGATGTCTTTGATAGATTATTTCCTTCACGTTTGCTTGATGTCAGTGTTTTCCCCCATGTTTCAGCAGGTTTATCTCTTTTTTCATTTTGATCTCCTGTCATACAAGAGAATAATTGTGTGTAATTAATGTATTTGTCAGTACACATCACACCAACTGGCATCACCTTTTAAAGTCACGTTTAGACTTAAATTACTGAGAATTTACCACTTTCTTATATTTTCTTTAAACTACCTCTTTGTCAAAAAATTTCAATTTTATCATTTCAATTGTTTATTTTAAGTGTTGTTTATGTTCATTAGTGCCGAGGCTGGCATCTTAGTCACATGAACTAAAAATCCTGTCCTCCACAATATTAAACAGTTTATATTTTACTTAACCTGGGCAAATATGTAATGGCTGTTTAATGATTATATTCTTACAATATTATGGTTCTTTAATTATTAACTGATATGCCATTCAATCCGCAGACACTAAACAGTATCAGTTATTTCCTTTTCATGTGAATTGTCTTGCTTACATGGAATAAAAAAATAAAAAAACCGAAGTGAACATTGTAAGAACTTATAATCATAGTGACATTCTTTGCAATATTATAAGTTGTGATCTGGATTTTAGTGTCATAGTTTTCAAATGCATGCAGGGAAAAAATAAATCCAGTTAACTCATAGTATAAATAATTGATTAATGAATCACCAAAACATGTTCAATTATTTGTGAAAAATATATATAACTAATATATTGAGACAATTACGCTTCAGTATTGTGTTAGGGTTAATGTGCCTAATAACAGAGAGAAGTAATTTGCTCTGTCTGCATTTATTGTAGTTAAGTGATATTGGTTTGAAGGCTATTTAAAATAACTATTCAGTCAAGTGATTAGTAAACTCCCCCTTTCTTTGGAATGAAAAATACAGAAAGCAAACACTTACCTCTTTTTTGTGTAAAGAAAACACAAAATGCCATGAGCGGGATGACCAAAAGCGCAAGGATTATAAAAAAGATGAAAAGCTTCCTCCAGTTACTGGACCACACATGAATCCACGTTTTCATTTTTACTGCATTTGGTTAACCATCCAAAAGATGAAAAGATAACAAAATGTCACCTGCTGCTCACTCCATTAATAGGTAGTTGAAGTATGATGAAGAATAATAAGTTAAATGTTCTTTGTTTTTCAGTTCTGCAGTAAGCTTTCAATAATCGCCTCTATTGATATCTGCAAATTGGAAGTCTAGTTCAATGAGGTTAACTGAAGCAGTGCCCTCCCCTCCCTGGGTAAACATTTGTATGTATATTTGCATAGCGCTACAAAGATTTGTGATTTTCCCTGAAACACCAATGACGTTGAAGTTGACTAGGAATAATGCATGAGTGGTTGAGGTGGGGTTTGTGTGTGTGAGACTGTAGTCAAGCCGAGCTGCTCTTTCCTCCCCAATAATTAGGTGACATTCAACAAACACTTGAAAGGCTATTGCTGGAATTGTTCATTGAAAATGTTATTTACAAATATAAATATTATTATTGTATACACACACACACATATATATATATATATATATATATATTTATACTGTATATAGACAATAAATACAAGTTATTTGTTTTTAGTAATATATGTATGCATTCATTTATTTGTTCTCCAAACATACTTAGTGAATTGGATGTTAAATAGTCATAAATAGCAATTAGTATTATATTTGCTTATTGCTTTATTTCTAGTGTTTTTTTCGATCCAATATTTACACGCTATGGTAATAAGCTGGCCATAATGCAGAAGGTCAAACGACTCACTTTAAGTATGACACATTGAGCAACAAATAGGTTCAAGGTTCAATGTTCAAGGCTTTTATTTGTCATACGTGCATAGCTACAGTGTGGTTATGTCGATGGAAATCTTAACTCACAGGCTCCTCCAACAGTGCAACATAATAAAACTGAAAAACTGAATAAATAGTGCAAGTAAATACAAAAAAGATATGTAAATAGTGCAATAAGAGTCTATATACAAGTGATTGGAATATTATATATTAGATAGATACTTTGTAAGTTGCAGCCAAATGAATGTTATGGATAGTCTTTCAAAAGTGCAGGTGTTTAACAGTCTCATAGTCCGTATAGTCCATCCATCCATCCATCTTAGTCATTATAGTGAAATAGCCAATCTATAAATAGACTGTTCAACATGATCCCAGCTAAATTAATAAGCAGTCTCAATAGCAAAAGGAAGAAATTAGCTGTGACGAAGTTAAACAAATACATGTTCTCAATATTGATCTACAAAGGTTTTCCACACCTCTATTTGCATATTAGAAAATCATTTCTGAAATGGCATACAAATAGAAATAAGTGCATATTGCCTCCTCACATTGTCATGCTAGATTGCAATAACTTCTTAAGAGTGCTTTTTTAAAGGAATTTGAGATCTGACTATGATTCCCCAGCAATATGCTGACATTTGTAATCACAGTTGTATTTGGGACCCAGTGCACGAACAGGCCAAAGAATCGGAACGACATTATTTTACACTTCTTAAGAAGAATTAAGCAAGATCAAAAGCGGGAAGTGTTGTTTATGATTAACTTTCAAAAGTCACCTGGGTGTTGTCAAGTTTGATTTGGCTCAAATTAGTCTTTTTATCATTAACTGATTGAAGCTAATCATACTTGTGGTTTGAATAGGCCTGTTCAAGATAACATAACAAGTGTAGGCCTACAAGGAAATGCTTGTGACGGGCACATTAGACAGCAGTTCATGTATAATGCGGAAAGATCATCCTTTAAATATGAATTACGTTTTTTTTCCCTTGTATTGGTGGTACGTAAAACATGTTCTTTCTCTAGAGCACATCTAAAAGCTTTTTGTAAAAGGGGCTGATCAACTCCTAAACAACAACAAAAAGCCGGCGTTTTATCCAGTTTGTACACAACGATGGAGAAACTTAACAAGCAGCAGTGGTCCACTGAAGAGACCAGCTACCTACTGGGAATCTGGTCTTCTGAAGATGTACAGAGGAAGCTGGAGCACAATCGGCCATTGTTGTTGTTGTCGGTGTCAGCTGTGAGGGGTTTCGGCGCAATTTGGCTTTATGAAGCAGGCACGCAAACGGTTACGTCATGACGCAAACGATGACCCAATGACGCAGCACCAGTCGGACTCTGGGTTTACATCCATCTTATACAAGCCATCTCAACAACCGCCTGTGCACTGCTCAGCAGTGCTATTTTTTTTACAAGTGGGGGGTGGACCAAACATCCTTTAGGGGGGTCGTTGCCTCCTCTAGGGGGGTCCAGGGGCATGTACCCCCGGGTAAGATTTTTTTTAAAATATTGAAGTTAAAAGCATCAATCTGGTGCACTTTGAGAGCAACATTAACCCTACCTTAATAATACCTTAAAGGGGACATATCATGCTATATTTGAACAATATATTGTAGGGCCATACATATATAAATAGTTTTTCTTTCAAAATACCAAACAGATCCTGCATTTAGTCATGCCTCATTTGCTCTATTTGCTCTTTCCAGTGCTGTTTTTGCAGGGGGCTGATTCTGTGAGCTGCACCACGCCCCCCTGCAGGAGAGGGGCGCGTGCTTTGAGATCAGCTGCTGGGCTGCAGCGGGGAGAAGAGGGGGAGAAAAAGAGATCTCCATCCTCCGTGTTTTATTCTTATATTATTATATAGAGTCGTTATTAATTAGTTTTAAAGCTCAATAAATAACAAAGAAGACCTTTGACCGGCACTTTTCTAATTTTGTCCGGAAGATTTAAACTTTAACGGACATGTTGACCGGCGAAATAAAAATCTAACTGAAACTCTGCCGCACGGTCCCCTCGTTCCTTGGAAGAGCCGGAGAGGAGGGTGTTTGTCATCTGCTGGTGGACTACCGGAGAGAATTACAGCGAGGGAGGGATTGCATTGAATTACAGCAGCGGGAGCAAACGCTTGCCTCGGGGAGGGAGAAAAAGAGCCAGAGCAGAGTATAAACAGAAGGGCAACCATGCGCGAGAAGTCTTCTTCGCTGCTTTTGTGTCAGACTACAGCGCCACTTACAGGCCTGGCATATGTACTACAGCGTCTCCAGCGCAATGGCCGGCCGTGGCCCAACCCCACATTCCCCTGATAGGTGGAGAATTTACCAATAAGCGGAGCACCACTTCTGTGACGTGGAAAATAATTCAAGATCAGTCTGTATCAGATCCGTTGCAGCCCCGTTTTTAGAGATTTGGGTATGGAGGAAAAGAGAGAGGGTTGTGTTTTCTGACACTTGGTGAGTTCCCTGGAACACCGGGGACTAGGGGTGTAACGGTTCACAGAAGTCACGGTTCGGTTCGTACCTCGGTTTGGGGGTCACGGTTCGGTACGGTTCGGTACAACAAGAAAAAGCAAAAAAAAGTCCCAAATGCATAATTCCAGGTTTGTTGTTATTTACTTTTGAACAGTAGTGCAAGTTTCAGTTTAAAAATAAGGAACTCTGACATTTTGAATAATTAACTGTATTAAACAGTTAAAAACAAACCACAAACAGTACCACACACACTCAGATGGCCATAGTATCTATAATGGCTGATGTCAAACAAAAAGGTTTCATCAAGCTGTAAAACTAAAAAGAATGTCTTGAAAATATTACATCATAAATAATAAGAAAGTGTTTCAAGAACGCAAAGTCGTTGAAAAAATATGCCAAAAGCTTCCGTTATTTATTTTGGTCTCTCGGCTTTCATGTCTATAGGCTTCTTAAGAACAGCGGGGATCAGCTGTTGAACTGCTGTTGTCTTTTGCCGGGCTCCAGTGATTGGCAAATCTGGGTGATGCCTTCTGATGTGATTTAGCATGTTTGGCGTGTGTTTCTATTAGCATACCGCACCGCTATCGAACAATGCCGACACACCGTCCTCTTCCGATCCACTGCGCATTGCTTATCGTTTTATAGATCTATTCTCATCCACCATCTTTGTTTGTGACGTAAAGAGTGTAAGAGTCACGTTTCTGAATCGGGCACTCTGAGTGGATGCAGTTACAGCCAATCGGATTCAGAGTGTTGCCTGTCAGTTCCGTTGCCTGTCAGTTCCGTTGCTATGGTCCCGTTGTTATGTGTACTGAAACGAGAGCCGGTATAATTCCACGCGCAAAAACAAAATAAAAATTGGAATACGTTATTTTAGTGTCTTAAAAGTAGACTGAGGTATGAAGGGTTAACGTTACATCTTAGAATAATTTTTAGTCATGTTCTGTATACATACTAATATATAAGGGTATTGACTTAGTGTGGGATATCTTTTTGTCGCTGCTTTTAATTTAAACTGAGCTGTTGTGTTCATCAGTAAAGTGGAACTTCTGTGTGAACTATTCATATCTTAAACTGCACTGTAACTTTTTATTCATGTATTTTTTCTTTTAATGTTTCTTTTATTATCTTTTACTGTTTTTAAATGCCTTTGTCTGAATGTCTTTCATTTTTGTAAAGCACCTTGAATTGTCTTGTGTTGAAAGGTGCTATATAAATAAACTTGCCTTGCCTTGGTTACTCCATGTTTACTAGCTATAAGATTAACGTTACAGTACATCACTCTTTTTCACTTCTTACTCAGTCAGCCAGAGTGCAGATATCACCATTATATTCACAAACCTGAAACATCATCCATTTCTTCACTGCTGGTGATGACATTGTTGTCTGCTGCTGATACTGCTGCTGCTGCTGCAGCTTGTGGCGCCTGCTTCGATGAAAATAACTTTCTAATATCCATAACTTTATAGGCTATTAGCTTAAAACTCGTCAGGCACTAGGAAGGATCACTTCTTCTTCAGGGCAGGGAAGGCTACGCAGTACGCAGGCCAATGTCCCGCAGCGGCTGCCTCTCTGGTGGACTCCGGTACTGCACATTACTCCCGAGACATTTTCTGAGTGAAACATCCTGGGCTTTTCAGGAAACATCCGGGGCTTGAGCCCAAGTAGCCACCCCCTAGCGCCGCCTCTGTGGGTCACCAACACACACATCCCAGAATATCCCCCTGCCATCAACAACAGCCTGAAGAACAACAGAATGCCATCCTTTTCTGTTATAATAGTCCTTGGGATAATTTTCTGGTGATAAAATAGGGATGTGGCTTCCATCTATTGCACCAACACACTGTGGTGCTCTCCAACGGTTGTTGAAAAAAGTGGCCATTTCCACCAACTTCTCCACATCAGGGAAGTTGATATGCAGTGGAAGCAGAACTTCCATGGTTGCCCTGCAGAAATCCTGAACACAGAGGCAAACGGTGCTTAGGCCTACCCCGAAAAGATGGCTGATGGTCCTGTATTCTCCGCCGGTGGCCAGCTTCCAGAGGGCAATTGCAACCCGTTTTTATGGGTAAACAGTAAACACCGACGGTAATTTGTGTTTCTTCTCCCCAAAACGCCGCTGAGCTGGTTGCAGATGTACTCAAAGGACTCCCTGGACACTCGGAAATTCTGCATGAATTGCTGAGGGGAGAAGTCTGAAGCGATGGTGTTCCACCAATCGGAAGATCTGAGCTGTGTCCAAATAACACGCGACCTCCACCATTTCAACATGATCTGTGGAAATAACATTGAGAATCCGTTTTAATGTTATACCATAGTAATTAATGCTGCAAAGCTGGGTATTTTGAGCTTGGCGCATGCAGAGGCTAACAACAGCTAGCTCTAACGCCATCGAATAGGACGTATATTTACCTTCTTTTTCCTACGGATTCGTTGTTGAAGTAGATGCTGAAGACCACAAAGAAGTCTTGCATTTCGCATGTGATGTTTTTAAAGTTCCAAGTAAAGTCGTCCCTTGTAAAGTCGTCCCTTGTAAAGTCGTCCGATGCCTTCCATTTGGTTTCGTAAGAGGATAACCAAAGCGAACAGCGCTTCAATACAATCGGCTATTGTTGTTGTTGTCGATGTGAGGGATTTCCGCGCGGTTTGGATGTTATGAAGCAGGCACATAAACGGTGACGTCATGACGCAGCAGGGGCAGCTCTGGGGCGCCAGTGGGCGGTGTGAACAGAGCGGGAGCTGAAAAGGGAAACCGGAGCTGAACCAGAAAAGCTCCCGCTCTGAGCTAGAAACTGAAAAGCGCTGGTGTGAAAGCCTCATTATACATGCTCTGGGCAGTATGAAAAGAGCCGGAGCTAAACCGAAGAACCGGTTCTGAACCTAAAAAGCTCTAGCACGGAGCTTGAACCGGAGTTGCGTTGGTGTGAATGAGGTAAAAGAGATATGTCATAAAGCAGTTGGAAACAGTAAAAACATAATTGACTGCATAATCCCCAAATTATTGTTAAACATTGCATTACTTAAATGTCAGGTCTTTAGCAGGTAAATCATTTTTAATCAATGATTTTATGCACAACCTGGATTTTATGTTTTTAACTGAAACTTGGTTAGAACAAAACAACAGCACAGCTGTTCTTATAGAATCAACTCCTCCCAACTTTAATTCTATGAGTCAGGCAAGACTACATAAGAAAGGGGGTGGAGAAAATCTATTTTGTTTAATGACTTATTTCAATGCAAGCAGACTATGTATGGAAACTTTGCTTCTTTTGAATATGTGGCCCTTCAGTTGAAATGCTCCTCTCGAGCTCTTTTCCTAAACATCTACAGACCACCCAAATACTGTGCAAGCTTTTTTGATGATTTTACAGAGTTGTTGTCTATAGTGTGTATTGACTTTGACCGTTTAATCACTGTTGGCGATTTTAATATCCATGTTGACAACCCTGAGGACAGAGGGGCTAAAGAACTGTTTTGTGTTATCGACAATTTTGGACTGACTCAGCATGTCAAGGGTCCGACGCACATAAGGGGCACACCCTGGACTTAATTGTATCAAAGGGTCTGAACATCTCTAAGCTTGTGGTGACTGATGTAGCGCTCTCCGACCATTCCTGTGTATTCTTTGAGAGCTCTATTACTGTCCATACAACTGTTAAGAAAGAGGTAACCACTAGATGTCACTTAACTGAAAATGCAGAGGAAATGTTTGCCCAGATTGTTACTCCCTCAATTGCCCATGCAAACTTCTCAGTAAATGAGCAGTTGATCATTTTATTTCTAAAATAACAAATGTCATGGATACCATCGCTCCCATTAAAATAAAGGAAGTATCTGGCAAGAAAATATCTCCATGGAGAAAAGCCATGACTGTGAGAACAGCAAAAACTGAGTGCAGAAAAGCTGAACGCAGGTGGAGAAAAACAAATCTCCGGGTTCACTTGGAAATATATAAAGAGAAACTTGGTTTCTATAATCAGGAAATAAAAAAGGCACGACAGTCTTTCTTCTCTGACATCATTACCAAAAATAAAAACAACTCACGTGCCTTGTTTGCTACCGTCAACAGACTAACAAACCCCCCAGTGTCGATAGCCTCAGAATTTCTATCCACCAGGGCCTGCAATGATTTTGCCTCCTTCTTCACTGACAAAATCATGCAAATTAGACAGGCAGTCAGTGCCTCTGCATCAGGTACAGCAAATGTACTGTCCCTATGTTCACCTAAAGCCAATTCAGACACCATGTCACAATTCCGTCTGATAAATGCTAAAGACTGGAAGACATTATCCAACATCTGAAATCCTCCTCCTGTAGCCTCAACATCATCCCGACAGGATTTTTCAAAACTGTTTTTCATTGCTTGGCCTCAGATATACTACACATAGTAAACAAGTCTCTTCAATCAGGTGTATTTCCACAGGCCCTGAAAACTGCAATAATTAAACCGCTCCTAAAAAAGCATAACCTAGACAAAACCATAATGAATAATTACAGGCCAATATCAAACCTTCCCTTTTTAAGCAAATTGATTGAAAAAGCAGTTTTTCAACAGTTGAGTAATTTCATGTTTTTAAATGAAAGCTTTAGCGCAAGTTCAATAAGGAAGACCTAACACGAGTCACTTACACGTCACTCTATGGCTCCCTTCCCCCCTCATTAAATACGAGGGCGTCACTCCCTCAGCAGCCAATTGCTGCACATGCTAAATCCCTTAAATGCCTGCTCTTCCTCCCTGTCAGTTGTCATTGCAGATGATCACACGCAACCCGCCTCCACCCCTCTCGCCTCCCGTCTCCTTCAGGACAAAGCTAAACCTTCCTTCTTCAGACCGGTCTCACCTACTCATCACCACCACCAGTGTCTAGACCCCGGGGATTTCATCGGAGCGGTTCTTTCCCTCCTGAATGATTATCCTGAAAACCGGGGCCTAATCGCCAAACACCATTACATTCTCCTGTTGTATTATCATGGCAATCATTTCATTCATATGACGTGTAAACAATAAATATGTAATTCTTACATCACGTTTCTCCGGTTTGAACTGACGGTTTTGATGTGTTTCAGTCGGGCTTTCGACCTAACCACAGCACTGAGACTTCACTTGTTAAGGTCTTAAATGACATCCATTTGAACACAGACAGTGGCAGAATATCAGTGTTAGTATTATTAGATCTCAGCGCTGCCTTTGATACTGTTGACCACAACATATTGTTAGACCGTCTTGAAAACTGGGTGGGAGTTTCAGCAACAGCTCTAAACTGGTTTAGCTCCTACTTGAAGGACAGAACAAACTTTGTCTCAACAGGCAATTACAAATCAACCCTGATAAATATTTCATTTCATTTAATTTCAAACCTTTATTTACCCAGGTGTATCCCATTGAGATCATTGATCTCTTTTTCAAGGGAGACCTGCTCAAGTAGGTTCCACATGAAACATAAAAACATAAACAGAACAACAAAAAGGACATCTTACAGCATCATTACAGGGATTACAATTTACAATAACTATCCACATGAGCAGGTACCAACAGCTTCCAACCGAGCTTTAAAAACATTTAGTGGCACCAGATTGCTCAGTTTCCATTTCAATTTCAGACTATTCCAAGACAGAGGAGCTGCACATCTAAAAGCTAATATGTCATGCGGGGTTCCTCAAGGCTCCATCTTAGGACCTTTGCTTTTTAATATTTATATGCTACCTCTGGCTGAAATTATTAAAAAGAGCGATCTAAGCCATCACATCTATGCAGACGACACCCAGATTTATTTTAAAATTACACCGGGAGACTATTCTCAGATTAGAACACTGAGCAAGTGCATTGAGCACATCACTGACTGGATGACTCAGAACTTTCTCCAATTAAACAAACAAAAAACTGAGATCATTGTTTTTGGAGCAAAGAAGGACCGATTAAAAGTAATCACAGAGCTTCAGTCGGCAGACTACAAAGTAACTCACAAAGCAAGAAATCTGGGTGTAGTGATGGACTCAGACCTGAATTTTAACAGTCACATTACAACAGTGATTAGGTCTTCTACCACCTGAAGAATATATCAAGGATTTAAAAAACTAATTTCGCAACAGGATTTAGAAAAACTTGTCCATGCTTTTATTTTCAGTAGACTCGACTACTGCAATAGTGTATTCACAGGGCTCACTAAAAAATCTATCGTAAAGCTGCAGCTGATTCAGAACGCTGCTGCTCGAGTAGGCTACTCACTGACACTAGAAAAGTGGATCACATCACTCCGGTTCTGAGATCATTACACTGGCTTCCAGTCTGCCAAAGAATTGATTTTAAAATACTACTGCTAGTTTTTAAATCACTAAATGGCTTAGGACTGAGGTATATAGACGACCTACTCCATCACTATGAAGCATCCAGAAGTCTCAGGTCTTCTGGGTCGGGTCTGCCCTCTGTTCCGAGAATAACCACTAAACATGGAAAAGCAGCTTTTAGTTATTATGCCCCAACAATTTGGAACAAACTGCCTAAATCATGCACGTCCGCCAAAACACTTACTATTTTTAAATCCCGACTAAAAACGCACCTATTTTCCGCTTTTAATTGAGCTGCCCATACTCACACTACAGTATGCCTTTTCAGTCATGTATTCTGTACCTGCTGTTTATTTATTTAATTTATTTCATTACCTTTGCTTATTATGCCTGTTTTTAAATGCCTTTTTAATAATGTATTTGTGCTGTATTTGTTCTTAAATGTCGTTTGCTATTAATCTGTAAAGCACTTTGAATCGCCACGTGCTGAAAAGTGTTATATAAATAAAATTGCCTTGCCTACTTCTGTAAGAGTCATTTTCTACTTTACAAAGGGTTTCGATTTTGCACAATTCAGTCTAAGGGTGGGGAATTTTCTACTATGGCAAAAGGGGAACTAAATACCATAAAGCAGGCCAATAAACATATCAGCAAACCCACCTCTTTTCTTTTCTTGTCTTTGAGATTACTTACATTCATTATTGATTTACTGACGTTCACTAATGATTCATGTGTGCACATTCAAATATATACAGGCCAAAGCAAAGAACACAGACAAAAGAAGTAGAAATAATTGAACAGTTTATGATTCAGGTTCAAAGTACACAAAACAACCTAAATGTCCGTAATGCTTTTGAAAGTGCTAAGACAGAGAATGATGGAAAAAAGCTGTTACTTCTCCGAAACCAAAACAAAATATTGAAATACTTTATTGAAGTCAAATAAACAGAACATTCACGAACTATCTGTTGTAGCATTCCATTCATTAACATCATCCATAGCTATTTAATTTGATCCAGAATCAGTTTGAATCTGAAGTTTTCAAAGCTGCCATCAAAACAACTATAAATACAACATTTTCTAAATGACGTTAACATGAGCAGCCCACCCAAAAAGTAAGGAAACAAAAACATCAGTTCTCTCTTTTCAGTCCCAAGCTTTAAATCTCACACTTCGGCCTCTTTCCGTCCCTCCAGCAGACCATCCTCTGTTCCGGTTGCTGTCAATTCGGTTTGGGCTCTTTGGCGCTCGGCGTCTGTTATGGTCATCGGGTGCAGAGGGAAAAATCCTGCCAACCCTGCGGACAGAAAGGAAGACGATAACTTTTCTAACAATCTCTTGCAGAGACATTGCTTTGAATTGCCAACATCGTAATAGTACTAGACAGTAGTCATTCCTTAAGGTAGAAGATACTATACTAAACAAGAATTCATAAAAAAAGAGTCAACACAGAGACATATATTTTTAGATGAGTACTGCCTTAAAGGTGTAGGCACTCATAAAAGTTATGTATGGCTTTCTTGATCAAACAAATCAGTATGAGCAGCACAGTTCTTCTAAGACAGACATACTATTGTGGAGTGTTGATCCACCTTTAAAGAGAATGCTCACTTAGTTAATACACACCTAGAAGTTTGGCAACTGGCTTTGTAGTGTGTGCTCCACAGCCGATCCAGTACTTGATGCGGTCGAAGTTGAGGCTGACAAGTTTCTCGTTGCAGATGTTTGGGAGAGGGTCGTAGGAACCAAGCTGCTCCAAATATTTACCATCTCTTGCCCTTTTGTTGTAAGCTGCCACAATGCGGTAAAAGGGTCTGTTAGCTTGTTTGTGGCCTGCAAGAGCAAATCGGAGGACAACGTAACCCCCATGATACTTCTTCAGCAGGAGCGATGCTGCAGAAGGACATAAGCACAGTCAAGCATTGTCAAATAGCAGTATTGATGTGCATAGGGTGGACTAAATATCTCTGGATACAGCAAGACTAATCAGAAGCACACACAACTCTGCTTCATAAAACGACCATTGAGTTAAGATACAGTATGTGTGATAAATCAATTAGTTTTTAGTGTGGATATTCAACAGACATTCACTCCCGTTTTATTTTTCAGTTCACACACTCTCCGTAGTCAGAGGACAGTTAGCGCACATCCAAGGCCCTCGTTCGTTACCACAGTGATCATCAATAAATTACACATGTTTTATTACTGATAATTAATTGGTTTAACAAAAATATTTAAACGAAAGACCACTTTCAAGGTCATGCTACCTATTGACTCCAAAATCTATACAATATATACACAACACTGGACAAGTGAGACACACCTGTTTTAATACGATTTTATGGCTTTTTCTATTTTATGTGAATATGTTATGAACATCCAGCAGTTTCTTTCTTAAGAAGGCAAATGTCCTTTAAATAGCTTCCAAATAACTACAGATCAATGCAGCATTACATTACTACAATGGGTAAGTAGAGCACACCTCTTTTTATTGGATTTAAGTCACCCTTCTCATGTATGTGATTTGTGTTGCTTCATGTTACCTATTGACTCCAAATCTATACCATGTGCTATAACGATAGTTACGGCTGTAACTACGGTTCTATGAGTCCCGGATGACCGCCAGAGGCGGTGCTTTAGCACTGGATATGTCCATCGCGCGCATGCGCAGCACGAGTACCAATAACAACAAAGTCACCTGTGACCCACGTGACACCGGCTATATCCGCCGGTATCGTCAGAGGATCTGTTCCCCGAATCTTCTCGCGAGCACACAAGAATTCTGAGTGACAGGGAACTCTGGCGGTCATCCGGGACTCATAGAACCGTAGTTACAGCCGTAACTATCGTTCTATTTCGTCCCTACTGATCGCCAGAGGCGGTGCTTTAGCACTGGATGACCTATACCAACAATGTCATGAAGAATCCAAGCCCTTGCTCACCACTGGAAGCAGCGGAGCTCGGCAAAAGGACCACGCCCAAAGAATGGGGAGTGGCGACATTGACCTGATGACAACTGGAGAATGTGCCAGAAGACGCCCACGACGCCGCGGCGCAGATGGTCTCCAGGGGCACCCCTCTCAGGGCAGCCCAATATGTTGAGATGCTCCTTGTAGAGTGGCATCTCAGCCTGGTGGCAGGGGGCGGCCACTGGCCCCGTAAGCCTGTGAGATGGTATCGACAACCCAGTGGGGAAGCCACTGGTTAGAGGGCCTAACCTCCTTTAGTGCCGCCAGGGCAAACTCAAGAGTTGCTCCTCCTGCCGTATACAGGCAGTAGCCTTGATATACGCCCTTTGGGCACCCCCCGGGCACAGCAACTTCGATGTGCCGTACTCCTGAATGTCAAAGCGTGCCAGCTGGGCAGGCTGATTGAAGTGAGTTTGTGGAAGGACCCCGGGCGGGAATGCCACATTTGCCCAAGGGGCAACGCATGAGAGTCCCACCTCGGGCATGTATTGTTTATGGAGAGGACATGCAACTCCCCGACTCGCTTCCCTGAGGCTATGGCAAGCAGAAATGCTGCCTTTGTGGGCAGCCACCTAAGCCCCACCTGGGCCAGGGGCTCGAAGGGAGGAGGTGATAGGGCATCCGGCAGCAAGGGCAGGTCCCAAGCCGGAGCCCTCGGGGTGCAAGGGGGACGCTGCCGTAAAGCCCCTCTCATAAAGAGGGACACCGACCTGTGGCACCCCGCCGTGGCGCCGTCGACCCGAACATGTTAGGCAGAATCGCAGCCACATTTCAGAGTGGAGTGAGAACGTCCACTATCTAGAAGGGACTGTTGTCTAAGCAACAATGTACATGCTGTCCCCAAGGAACATGCACATTCTTGCCCCCCAGTTGGGGTAGAAAGTGCGTGAGTGCAAGCTGCACGGCCCGAAGCTCTAGCACGTTGACCTGGCGCGCACTCTGCTGGGCAGACCACTGACCCTGAACGGTCCTGCCCTGCCGCACTGCACCCCACCCTGAGAGACATGCACCTATGGTGATGGTCTCCTGGCGGGATGGGATGGCGCCCATGGGCACGCCTACCAGAGATAGGCCACATCTGCATGGGGCACAACGACAGCGGGCCTAAGGGCCCAGCGGCCGAGGCAGCTGCCAGTCTGCCCAAGGGCCGGAGGAACTGAATATAAGGCACCCTCTTGGAAAGCAGCCGCCGACCACCCCCGGGATTTCAGAGCCCAGCCCCCCGGACCCTGGAGCCTCTTGGGGGGGTTCCGGTAAGGCTCTGGGGCACGAGGCCGCCTGGAAGGCGGGTGACATGGGGCACAAAAGTCATTGGGAGGCGGTTGAGTGGGCCGCTAAGACCTCTGCAGACCACCCCTGTAATCCAGCGGCTGAGTGCGGCTGCTAGAGCGGCCCCTGGGCCTGCTGGGAGTGGGCACAGGTCTGCGAGGACCCGAGTGCTGCTGCCTGGTCTGCCTAGCTTGGGCGGCACACTCCAGTGCCTCCAGGGCAGCTGATCTAAACAGCTCCCCTGGCTCGACTGGTACGCGACGGAGGACTCTCCGTCAACCGGAGGAGGTGCGTCAGCCGAAGGAGGGGTGCCAACCGAAGGAGGGGCGCTAGCAGCCCCTACACCGGGCCCAGGCTGAAGGGCCAAGAGGCGACTTCATCATGCCCCTATCGGCAGCTAGCCGATCCACTTTAGAGGACAGCCTATTTCTAGTCCTTCTATTGGGGGGGAGCACACAAAGCCATCGCTCCCTCAAGTCGCCGGGAACGGCCGAATTGATCTGGAGGAGTATGTGACAAGGAGAGGTGTCTGTTGGCTGCTGCCAGACGTTCCACCTCAGTGATTCGAGCCACTCTGAGCACCCGAGGCATGCAGCTACAGCTCATGCAGGCGTTTACCGTGAGAACCTCCCTCAGATGCTCGAATTTCGTCCCCACTGACCGCCAGAAGCGGCCGAGGCAGGAGGGGCAGCGGTCGTGGCCGTCCTCGGGCTCAAGAGAAACCCTACAGGCGCTACATGAATGAACCATTCTGTAGGTAGCCAGATGCAGCGTAGCCAGGAGCGGGTGCGGGAACACAGCCTTCACCAGCTACCTGCTTAATGGAAAGAGTAGAGCGTTGCTGCTACTCGCCGAACAGAAAGAGGGATGTAATTACACCCACGTTACGGCAGAGGGAGCGGGAGCGAGATCACTGCCTTCACCTAGCTGGATTAGTAAATAAGGCAGTTTACCAAGAGCGGGGGCGAAAACACTGCCTTCACTGGCTGAGCTAGAGGCGAGTGCCAGATGCAGCGTAACCGGGAGCGGGTGCGGGAACACAGCCTTCACCAGCTACCTACTTAACGGAACCAGGCAGTTTAGCGTCTACCAGGAGCGGGGGCGAGAACACTGCCTTCACTGGTTAAATTAAGACGAATGCCAGATGCAGCGTAACCGGGAGCGGGTGCGGGAACACAGCCTTCACCAGCTACCTGCTTAACAGGATAAACAAGGCAGTTTAGCGTCTACCAGGAGCGGGGGCGAGAACACTGCCTTCACTGGTTGAGTTAGAGACGAATGCCAGATGCAGTGTAACCGGGAGCGGGTGCGGGAACACAGCCTTCACCAGCTACCTGCTTAACAGGATAAACAAGGCAGTTTAGCGTCTACCAGGAGCGGGGGCGAGAACTGCCTTCACTGGTTGAGTTAGAGACGAATGCCAGATGCAGTGTAACCGGGAGCGGGTGCGGGAACACAGCCTTCACCGGCTACCTGCTGAACGGGAAGAGTAGAGCGGTGCTACTACTCGCCGAACAGAAAAAGGGATGTAGCTACATCCGCATTACCGGTAGAGGGAGCGGGAGTGAGAGCACTGCCTTCACCTAGCTGGGTAAAATAAAGAAGCTAACAGTATACGCAAGACGTTAGCCGAGCGGCTGCTGCTAACGATCAAGCGAGATCAAGTCAAATAACACATGTTTAAGACCAGATAACTAGCTTCTAAAGAATAGAATAGCACAGAGCCGTAGTTACAGCAGTAACCATGGCCAGGGCTCACACGGCATCTAACCGTAGTTACAGTACTAACTATGGCCAGTACTTACACGGCTTAGAACCGTAGTTACAGTCGTAACTCTGGCCAGTACTTGCACGGCTTGGATACTTACACAGCATAGAGCCGTAGTTACAGTAGTAACTCTGGCCAGTACTTGCATGGTTTAGGACCGTAGTTACAGTAGTAACTATGGCCAGTACTTACACGGCATAGAGCCGTAGTTACAGTAGTAACTCTGGCCAGTACTTGCATGGTTTAGAACCGTAGTTACAGTAGTAACTATGGCCAGTACTTACACGGCATAGAGCCGTAGTTACGGTATTGCCTATGGCCAGTACGTGCACGGCTTGGAACCGTAGTTACAGTAGTAACTATGGCCAGTACTTACGGCTTAACCCCGTAGTTACAGTATTAACTATGGCCAGTACTTACACAGCTTGGAACCGTAGTTACAGTAGTAATTATGGCCAGTACTTCC
The DNA here is from genome assembly GCF_902827115.2 of Pseudochaenichthys georgianus. NCBI lineage: Eukaryota > Metazoa > Chordata > Actinopteri > Perciformes > Channichthyidae > Pseudochaenichthys > Pseudochaenichthys georgianus. The sequence continues at coordinate 15,979,197 of NC_047507.1, read as the reverse complement.
GGCTAAGAACCGTAGTTACAATAGTAACTGTGGCCGGTGCCTAAAAGTGTCAGCCAACGGCTGCCCACTAGACAATATAATATTGGGAGGATGAAATCCTCCTTAATGGCCATACATGCAGAGCACACGGCACACACAGTGAAGATTGTTCTCTGCATATCGTCCTAGTGCTAGGAGTCTAGTACTAGGAGCAGTAAATACCACGATACAGCGCTACTGCAACTACACCATGCGTTTACCGGGAGCAGCAGCGAGAGCACTGCCCTCACCGGCTGAGTTAAATAATGAAGCTTAACCGTACATGCAAGGTGTTAGCCAAGCGGCTGCTGCTAACAATCAAGCAACCAAGTCAGAACACAATGTTAAGACCAGATAATTAGCTTCTAAGAAAGAGAACAGCCCGCATAGAACCGTGTCTGGTTACAGTAGTAACCGCACATGCCGAGCACACAGCACCCGCCGTGAAGATGTTCTCTGCAGATCATCCTAGTGCTAGGAGTCTAGTACTAGGAGCAGTAATACAACGAACTAGCGCTACTGCAATCAAACCCTATGCTACAGGGAGCGGGAGCACTGCCCTGAGTTAATAGTTAAGCTCAACAGCAAGGTGTTAGCCAAGCGGCTGCTGCTAACAACCAAGCGACCAAGTCAGAACACAAATGTTAAGACCAGATAATAGCTTCTCGGAAATAGAAAGTACTTACCTTACTTTCTGCATCTAAACGAAAAACGGGTTTAAAGTATGACACTCTTGGCTTTCCATACTAAATCGAATGAGGGACGCAGCCAAAGCTGGGACTCAAATGCTAATGATAGCTCGGGCACAACGCCACAAGCAGAACTTTCAGAAGAGCATAAGGGCAACTTTATGGGAGAGGAAGCGGGAACACTGTCGTCATCAGAAAGTCTAAGCCACAAACAATCAGACGGTAATCAGGACAACTTGGCTGGGAGCGGGTGTGGAAACACAGCCATCACTAGCCACAAGCTGACACAAACCTGTCTGTCGCGGCTCTGCACAGCCGGCGCAGCTCCTGGAGGACGCGTCTAACGACCCGTAGCCCCGACTGTCAGTCGCGAAGCTTCACGCGGCCAGCTGTTTGCAGAGAAATCCCTCCGATCAAACGCTCAAACCTGAACGCTGTAGGCTACGAAAACGTAGCCACGGTACCCTCGCGCAGCGAGAAGATGAAAAGGAACAGATCCTCTGACAATACCGGCGGATATAGCCGGTGTCACGTGGGTCACAGGTGACTTTGTTGTTATTGGTACTCGAGCTGCGCATGCGCGCGATGGACATATCCAGTGCTAAAGCACCGCCTCTGGCGGTCAGTAGGGACGAAATAGAACTACACTGGACAAATGACACAAAAACGTTTTTGATTTGATCTTTTTCTATTTTAGAAGAGTATTTCTATTAAGAAATTAAGCAATTCTACATTTTTAAGTTAATTTATTTTCAACTTTCCATGTCATATCATATGACCCTATTGCATTTTAGTATACCTTCAATTTTGTACTGACACATTTTTAAATCATGCCTAAAGTAAATCCCATATGACATTCTGACATTTTTAAGTGTGACAAATTACCTCAATTTCTAATACCACAATAGTTGTAACTCTGGCACAGCAATTACCGTCTGGATAAATAAAGTATTATCTTGTCTTTGCTGATTCTCTTTCTATTTATGTGACTACACCTATCCCACATGTTATGATTGCTTGTGTTGCTGAAATCCAGCCCCAGGCCCTGCTGCCACAAGAAAAAAACATTAAAGACATCATGAAGAGACTGTTCACACTGTATACTCACATAACTGAACCATGGTGTTGGCTGGAATATCCTGCAACAAACGAAAAGTTACCTTTAAACCAATGTGTATAAACTATGTTTCTAAACAATGCCAGCAATTAGTGTGATACTGTCATACATTAATTACATATCCGATTAGTCTGAAACATCATGTATGTCAACAGTAGGGCTAACGTTATGTAGCTGTTGCTAAAAGCTAACTTTTACAGCAAAGAGCATCTCCTGTTTCAACACTACGTAGTTTAAAAATAAGCAAAGAATGAACAACATACCTCAACGGATGTTGAACGTAGTAAAGCACAATGTTCCTAGATGTCGGTCCCCTTTTTTAAATCGCTATATCAACGTTAATAACTCTATGTTTTCAGCAGCAGAAGAGCAGTGTGACATTTGTCAGGGGGCCGCCATGTTTAAACAGGAAGTGACGTGCGGCCTCAACGTCATTGCATATATTTGACACCAGATGGCGCTGTTGCACTTCTCTAAACTAAGGACGCTTGATGTGAACGCTTTTGCTTCAGAGGGAAATATGTTTAAAAGACAATGAAAATACTTTTAAATAATTTATCTCAGCCTTGAAAATATCCCTCAAATTGGAAAAAGTATCCAATTGACATTGGTTTCACCATATATCATCCAATCATTATATTGTTATCAATGCTGAAAACAACAAGCTTCTTTCATACAAATACTGGGCTATAATTATAGACCATCTGCTGTCATGGAAATATCATATAAGATAAGATAAGATAGAACTTTATTGATCCCAAATTGGGACATTTGTATATGACATTTCCTTGCAACGTTTTTACTATAGTTATACTATGTGGTAAACTTGTTCTTCAATTTAAATACAACACTGCTTAACCAAAGATAATATGATAACATATTGTAGGTCGGCTCCATAGGGAACTCTATGAATCAGCCCACCATCATAACATAATTCAGATCCGACAACAAAATTGTGTCTGACCAAAACCATATCCTAAACAGTGAATTCACATTTTTACTATCAAATCAGATGCAGGGATTCAACATTTTATAAGGTTAGGTTGAACACTTTTGTGCACCAGTAAATCCTTAAATGAAATATAAAAACGTAATACCATGTGCAATGTGCGTTAAATATAAAAAGTTAAGCCTTACACATTAACAGAATCTGAATGACTTAATTGATTCCCAGGGAAATTGGTTGATAGGTTTGACTCATATATAAAGCCATGATGTACAATTAGATAGAAGAGACGTTCATTTAGTTGATTAAAGACTTCTATTCAATTCAAGAAAAAAATTCTTGCAGTAAAAATATATACACTGTTTCCATTCAAATTCCTAATTACATTCAAGTGTTGTATGCTTATATTATAATCATATGTTTGCTACGACAGGATGCTTTTGTATTATTATTACCATTATTAATATTGGCACTTTTAACTCTTTGTGGTGGAGCTACAGTAACTTAAACCTGTATTTACATGATATTACCCTACATTTAGTGTATAATGTAGTGCACAACGGGAATGCTAAAGAAAAGTTAAATCACATAACCTAATTACATTCATTTGACCGAATACATTTAAAAAAGTAATGATTTCTTTGCTTTTGGTGATAAGCAAAACACACATTTTAAGTTCTAAAGCTTTTTAAAAGTGTATTCTATTGCATTCAATATAAGTCTCAGTGGTGGGATAAAGCTTTCCTTCATACCGCTTTCAGACAATACAATCATCACTGCATATAGTAGACTGCACATACCAAGACCCACAATTCTCTTATTCATTCATGTTAAATGTTAATATTATACTAAATCTGATTTGCAATAACTGAAATCTAATGTTCATTTGATGTAAAGGATTGTCAAATTGTATTTGATCTTATCTTATCCTGTATGTGTATAATATAACTTATATGTATCTAAATGAAATTATTAAAATACATGAATATTACTTACTATTTCCAGATGTAGTAAAGGTATTTGAGCCAGTACAAATATAATATCATAATTATGATGAACATCATATTTAAAAATATGACTTTGTAAACATTATGATCTCTGGTTACAACAGTCAGACAGGCCATGATTCACCTTCTCTTTTCATCAATTTCTATTCGACATCGGTTGTGTGTTTTACATCGGCAACACATTGAGTTTTAAATTAGTTTCCACTGTCGACCCCAGCAGAGATGAAAGACTGATTTCCTATGAGCATTCGTGAATTCAGGGGTCATTGCGGTGCCTGATGTCGTCCGAGTGCACAGAGATTTCTGCCCACTGAGAGCCCGGCTGCCCCCCCCCCACACACACACACACACACACCACACACACACACACACACACACACACACACACACACACACACACACACACACACACACACACACACACACACACACACACACACACACACACACACACACACACACACACACACACACACACACACACACACACACACACACACAGTCATGGAACATGGTGATTTCACACTTCTGTTGTGTAAAGCTTGTTTTTCTGTGTGTGTGACAAACAGATTGGTTTTCTGTGAGGAGAGGTCACTGAAGACACAATAGAGATGGGCCCTTGTTTGTCATTTTGAAACTATCCCACTGTCCCTGCGTGACTCCTCATATATAAAGCTAGTTATGACTTATAGATCAAATAAAATATGCATTACATAAGAATATTTATGAAATGAATACTTATTTTAAATTAACTTATCAAGCTCTCATTTGACCCAAATTATGCTTTTAGTGAAGAATTCATACAAGGTTGCCCCTTTACACATTACAATATTCTCTAACTAACGTATCTTGTTATCCATCTTCAATTATGACATATTTATACACAGCTCTGTAGCTGTGATGCTACTACACGTTTATATTACAATTTTTCAAGGGAAACCTGACACATAACAAGACAAAATGATTTAGTTAACAACATCAGAAGCACTTCATACTACACATTATTTAAAACTAATCCACTTTATCACACTATCCAAACACTCACACACTTATCACAAGCGTGTTTAGAGAGTTGAAAATGTTGTCAGTTTGGTCTGTCACAGAAATCATTCCAGCAAGCCAAATGACCAACATTACACATGTTTGGTTCTCAAAAACCAGGGCTGATATTTCAAGAGGAAAGGATCATCATTGAGTTGACCACGTTTTTCGGCGGAAAAATCAGAAAATGAATGGGCGCTTTACACAGCTAGGAAGCAAACAAAATGCATCTTACATGGTGAATCGGCAATGCGTGATTATCTGAACGGTGACATTGATTCTAGTTGTGGCTCACTCTCTCGTGAGGACCCCATGCTCTTTGGGATACCAAGATGAGTTGTTCCTCCTCTAATCATCTGTGACAGCTCAGTTAGAGACGCTCAGATGACCAGATATTTACTAGGAAAAACCAAGAGAAGTCTGCTTTAAACGTAGAAAACTGCTCCAGACATTGTAGTCAAAGATGTCTGAGTATAATTTGATTATGTGGAAGAAAAAAAAATGCCACTTTCATCTTATAAAACACAGAGCCTGATCTGACATTGTGCACTTATAAAACAGAAGCTCTCACTACCTCTTTAGCTGAATCAAAAATCAAAACCATTTTCAAAATCATTGTAAGGCAATGGGTTTGTTAAATAGTCACAAAACGATATTGTCGCAAAAGTTAGAATAGTTTTAACAAATGATAACTGCTATCTCTAAATATGAGATATGTGATCCAATAGTTAGAAAGACATGTAAATGTTGATTGTTTGAAAACTTTTGGCACAATAGTGAGTCAGATACTACACTTGAACAAAAATATAAATGCAACACTTTTGTTTTTTGCTCCCATTTTTCATGAGATGAACTCAAAGATCTAAAACATTTTTCTATATACACAAAATAACCATTTCTCTCAAATATTGTTCACAAATCTGAAAAACTCTGTGATAGTGAGCACTTCTCCTTTGCCGAGATAATCCATCCCACCTAAACAGGTGTGGCATATCAAGATGCTGATTAGACAGCATGATTATTGCACAGGTGTGCCTTAGGCTGGCCACAATAAAAGGCCACTCTGAACGTGCAGTTTTTATCACACAGCACAATGCCACAGATGTCGCAAGTTTTGAGGGAGCGTGCAATTGGCATGCTGACAGCAGGAATGTCCACCAGAGCTGTTGCCCGTGAATTGAATATTCATTTCTCTACCATAAGCCGTCTCCAAAGGCGTTTCAGAGAATTTGGCAGTACATCCAACCGGCCTCACAACCGCAGACCACCAGCATGTTTCACCTCCAAGATCGTCTGAGACCAGCCACTCGGACAGCTGCTGCAACAATCAGTTTGCATACCAAAGAATTTCTGCACAAACTGTCAGAAAACCGTCTCAGGGAAGCTCATCTGCATGCTCGTCGTCCTCATCGGGGTCTCGACCTGACTCCGGTTCATGTCGTAACCGACTTGAGTGGGCAAATGCTCACATTTGATGGCGTCTGGCACGTTGGAGAGGTGTTCTCTTCACGGATGAATCCCGGTTTTCACTGTTCAGGGCAGATGGCAGACAGCGTGTGTGGCGTTGTGTGTGTGAGCGGTTTTCTGATGTCAATGTTATGAATCGAGTGGCCCATGGTGGTGGTGGGGGTTATGGTATGGGTAGGCGTATGTTATGGACGACGAACACTGGTGCATTTTATTGATGGCATTGTGAATGCACAGAGATACCGTGACGAGATCCTGAGGCCCATTGTTGTGCCATTCATCCACGACCATCACCTCATGTTGCAGCATGATAATGCACGGCCCCATGTTGCAAGGATCTGTACACAATTCCTGGAGGCTGAAAACATCCCAGTTCTTGCTTGGCCAGCATACTCACCGGACATGTCACCCATTGAGCATGTTTGGGATGCTCTGGATCGGCGTTTACGACAGCGTGTTTCCAGTTCCTGCCAATATCCAGCAACTTCGCACAGCCATTGAAGAGGAGTGGACCAACATTCCACAGGCCACAATCAACAACCTGATCAACTCTATGCGAAGGAGATGTGTTGCACTACGTGAGGCAAATGGTGGTCATACCAGATACTGACTGGTTTTCGGACCCCCCCAGACCCCCCAATAAAGCAAAACTGCACGTTTCAGAGTGGCCTTTTATTGTGGCCAGCCTAAGGCACACCTGTGCAATAATCATGCTGTCTAATCAGCATCTTGATATGCCACACCTGTGAGGTGGGATGGATTATCTCGGCAAAGGAGAAGTGCTCACTATCACAGATTTTTTCAGATTTGTGAACAATATTTGAGAGAAATGGTTATTTTGTGTATATAGAAATGTTTTAGATCTTTGAGTTCATCTCATGAAAATGGGAGCAAAATGTACTATCAATGTCAAATATCATCTATACTGAAGCTAGTACCTCAGGGAAAACCCCCATGAACACTGCAAACATTAAATGGCCAAGATACCAAATGATCCAGATAACATACAGGAGGCTATAGGAAATGTCTCGGACCTGATAAAAAATTTAAAGACACAAAGTGACATTTTCATTTCTTATCTGTGGAACATTGAAATACCACATAAAAACCAACAGGGATCAAACATTAGTCCTGTGTTAACCACTCAGTCACCCCAAACTCTTGAACGCATTAATGATTAAACTATTTTTTGCTACTTACTTCTGACGGCCATCTCTACACCAAGTAATATCATTTTCTAAGGTAGATTATCACTGAAATAGCCGATCAAACTGCAAATGTACACCAATGAGGTTTTAAGTTTGTTGTTTTAAGTTTATTTCTTTAAAAGGAACAGCATATGCGTACGATTCTCCAAGCTTGATTAGTCAGAATAATAGATCTTTTCAATCACAGGCGCCGTGTGACTTCTAGTCTGCGAGCTCTTTGTGATGCCCCGTGCTTTTTTAAGCATCTGTGTCCATCTTGAGCAGAGATAGACGTTATGGTTGCAGAGAGCACCTAATGGAAAGACAGGATTCAGTCACAGATGGGGGTCAAGTGATCTCCCTTCTCTGCAAGGATCTTTCAGATGGTTGTGGGGAAACTAATTGCAATAGCATGCAAAATGGAGGCATTACTTTTATCTTCATTAACAAAGAGACTTTTTATTTTTTCTCTAGATTTTTTTTCCGCAGGATTTTTCTTGCAGCCCCTGATTAAAGCACAACTGATCATGTGTAAATTGAAAGGCATGTGGTTGCTTGAGTCGGTAAATAAATCAGTACATTTTGTGGGTGATACACAACCTATTTTTATTAGACACTGACAGTATTGCAAAATACTTATTTGAAATAGCTAATTCTGTTTGACCAATAATTATGTAGTAACAGTGGTAATGACGATGGTGTTGAAAATCAGGAGCCAGTCAACACTCCGTATATTTGTTCAGGTGCCCCCCGGAAGGTAAACGAACAACACACTCTCACTCCCTAAGCGTCCAATAGCGACGTTTGGTCAGTGTCCGTGGCGTCCAATTGTGACGCTCCTAGGCTCCTTCAGCGTCATAAAGGGACGCAAATAGCTTTCAACTGATTGCAATGTATTCCCATCTGCGTCGGGATTTGACGCTCATGGAAGCACGGCATTCGTTTATGCAGGCTGCCCTTAAAGGCAATGTGAGCGTCCATTCCCATTGGATAACGGAGAATTGTACACCCGGAAGTAAGTATTCCTCTTACTGTCGATTGATTTTACAGTGATATCTGCACTACTCATTGACTAAAAAACACCAGATTATCCTTGTTAATTACACAACATTGATTGGTTTAAATTGTGTGCAATGCTTTTGTTTTCCCCTTCGATTCAGAGAAACAAATATTTTTTCTGAGTAAAGGATGGCAGAAGACACTACACTACCCAGAATCCCCAGCGTCTATGTCACATGATCTTCAAATTTCTCCCTGCAGAAAAAGAAAACATGGCCGAAATTCGTTTTATTCTCAGTAGAAAATGTCTATTTTAAAGTTAGTTTGGCCATTAAAATGCGTTTTGATGTCATTTGATGCGAGAAATATGAGTTGTTATTTCAGATTATGTGTGCAGTGGATGTACATGATATTTAGTTTGCTAGTTATTACGAAGATTACTTCAGGAAATCGCGACGTTTTCATTGTTACCAAGGTGGTTGCTAGGGACGCTGCTATCGATATTATTTCTGTTATGTTGTGTAACTGTTTAATGGTGTTATCTTTATTGCTACCCCCTTCCCCGTCAATGTATAGTGTTGGTCCACAGCCTAAACATATTAGTTTAACAAAATCCGCATCTAAAGATAGCCTACGTTATTTCCCATGTACAATTCCAGTATCACATCTCAGAACACATCGTCATTAACAAATACTGGAAACAGACCGAAAACATTTAAAAAAATACAAATAATACTTTATTCCGAGTGTGCTTGCTTTTCTCTTTGAAAGTCATCACATAACGGCATTGTAATACACGGTTCGGCTGCATTACATATTACATATCTGCCGTAGTTCTGTATTTATAGAGCCCTGATGAGAAGACAAACATGAGGAACTGAAAACGTGACGTGGATCATAAATATATCAGCCATTAAACAACATCTTACATTTCTTTTCACACAATACGTCTCCTTGCAGTATCAACACTAATTCGGCTCACTTTTATATTTGATCCAATTGGTAGATAGGCTGTATTTACACCATAAAGGTGCACAGCTGATATAAAGGGACACCTGGTGGTTAAAGCATGTTATTGAATTTAATTATTTTTATTATTAGATATTAATACGATCCCTATAAAGTATATTCATTACTCGTTATTCTCTACTAATAGTTAATTAAAGACTGTATGTAATGACTATTTTGCACATCCCTTTCAAGATTTCAAGATTTTCTAAGGTTTATTGACATGTCATATAGGCCTACACAACTATGGTGTAGTTCTGCACTGAATGAAAAACTTGGGTTGCAGGTTCCTCAATAGTGCATTACAAGACATCTATCAATATTTGTGCATACCTCCAGCAATGTTAACTATGTTGAAGCACTTATTTTAACTGATATTATACATAATGTATTATACTCTTATAAGATGTATGTAGATATTTCATCTCCGGCCTTGTCAGGTATTGAACAATCAATAAATAAAGAACACAGAATTGTTGAATATAAAACACAGAATTTGTGTGATTATACTAAATGATTTTCAAATAAACACAACTGCATATTTAACTGTTACACATGCTGATGTAACGCAAATGTTCCAACTTGGGATCAATAAAGTATATCTTATCTTAAGCTGATCGATGGCTACTGCCATATTTGCAAAATGTGCCTCTGAACCTTGACAAGTGCATGTTTCAGGCTTATCAATTAATGTAATGTAATGTTATCACAGGGGTCACACACATAAGACCAGCTGTTAAATAAAGCTCTCCTGACCTTAGCTGGCATATGGGTATATATATTAATACTGCCCATAATGGGCACAAGCAATTTTCACCCATTTATTAATTATATGTTTTAAATGTGAGTGTTTCCTGTCCCCTAAACCTCCAGGGATGTACACAGTTTAATACTGGCAACTTCTTATTATGGGAAATACGAAAACGTCTTTTAAAACTACAACTCCCAGTAGAGACGTGCCATAGAGAACATGTTGCGAAACAGAATAGCCAGCATGTGTAGTTCTGGGGACGGGGTGGGGGAGGGGGGACGCGGTGGACCCGTTCAAATCCAGTTTTGGACAGTCTGCCGTGGTTCCATCCCATTTCAAGTGCTGTTCGAGAATCGGCTTAACCCTCGGAGCACACTCTCCAATCACAGAGCTTGAGGACTATCACGGGTTTTTCAAGAGCACATGGTGTAGTCCAAACGATAGCTGGGGATTCTGGGTAGTGTAGTGTCTTCTGCCATCCTTTACTCCTGGGAATGGACGCTCACATTACTGCGAGAACACTGCCTTCACTGGTTAAATTAGAGACGAATGCCAGATGCAGCGTAACCGGGAGCGGGAACACAGCCTTCACCAGCTACCTGCTTAACAGAAAAAACAAGGCGGTTTGGCGTCCACCAGGAGCGGGGGCGAGAACTGCCTTCACTGGTTGAGTTAGAGACGAATGCCAGATGCAGTGTAACCGAGAGCGGGTGCGGGAACACAGCCTTCACCGGCTACCTGCTTAACGGAAAAACGAGGCCGTTTTGGCGTCTACCAGGAGTGGGGGAGAGAACTGCCTTCACTGGTTAAGTTAGAGTCGACGCCAGATGCAGTGTAACCGGGGAGCGGGTGCGGGAACACAGCCTTCACCGGCTACCTGCTGAACGGGAAGAGTAGAGCGGTGCTACCTACTCGCCGAACAGAAAAGGGATGTAGCTACATCCGCATTACCGGTAGAGGGAGCGGGAGCTGAGAGCACTGCCTTCACCTAACTGGGTAAAATAAAGAAGCTAACAGTATACGCAAGACGTTAGCCGAGCGGCTGCTGCTAACGATCAAGCGAGATCAAGTCAAATAACACACATGTTTAAGACCAGATAACTAGCTTCTAAAGAATAGAATAGCACAGAGCCGTAGTTACAGCAGTAACCATGGCCAGGGCTCACACGGCATCTAACCGTAGTTACAGTAGTAACTATGGCCAGTACTTACACGGCTTAGAACCATAGTTACAGTCGTAACTCTGGCAGTACTTGCACGGCTTGGATACTTACACAGCATAGAGCCGTAGTTACAGTAGTAACTCTGGCCAGTACGTGCACGGCTTGGAACCGTAGTTACAGTAGTAACTATGGCCAGTACTTACGGCTTAACCCCGTAGTTACAGTATTAACTATGGCCAGTACTTTACACAGCTTGGAACCGTAGTTACAGTAGTAACTATGGCCAGTACTTACGGCTTAACCCCCGTAAGTTACAGTATTAACTATGGCCAGTACTTACACAGCTTGGAACCGTAGTTACAGTAGTAATTATTGCGCAGTACTTACGGCTTAGAACCTTAGTTACAATAGTAACTGTGGCCGGTGCCTAAAGTGTCAGCCAACGGCTGCCCACTAGACAATATAATATTGGGAGGATGAAATCCTCCTTAATGGCCATACATGCAGAGCACCAGCACACACAGTGAAGATTGTTCTCTGCATATCGTCCTAGTGCTAGGAGTCTAGTACTAGGAGCAGTAAATACCACGATATAGCGCTACTGCAACATACCATGCGTTTACCGGGAGCAGCAGCGAGAGCACTGCCCTCACCGGCTGAGTTAAATAATGAAGCTTAACCGTACATGCAAGGTGTTAGCCAAACGGCTGCTGCTAACAATCAAGCAACCAAGTCAGAACACAATGTTAAGACCAGATAATTAGCTTCTAAGAAAGAGAACAGCCCGCATAGAACCGTGTCTGGTTACAGTAGTAACCGCACATGCCGAGCACACAGCACCCGCCGTGAAGATGTTCTCTGCAGATCATCCTAGTGCTAGGAGTCTAGTACTAGGAGCAGTAATACAACGAACTAGCGCTACTGACAATCAAACCCTATGCTACAGGGAGCGGGAGCACTGCCCTGAGTTAATAGTTAAGCTCAACAGCAAGGTGTTAGCCAAGCGGCTGCTGCTAACAACCAAGCGACCAAGTCAGAACACAATGTTAAGACCAGATAATAGCTTCTCGGAAATAGAAAGTACTTACCTTACTTTCTGCATCTAAACGAAAAACGGGTTTGAAGTATGACACTCTTGGCTTTCCATACTAAATCGAATGAGGGACGCAGCCAAAGCTGGGACTCAAATGCTAATGATAGCTCGGGCACAACGCCACAAGCAGAACTTTCAGAAGAGCATAAGGGCCACTTTATGGGAGAGGAAGCGGGAACACTGTCGTCACCAGAAAGTCTAAGCCACAAACAATCAGACGGTAATCAGGACAACTTGGCTGGGAGCGGGTGTGGAAACACAGCCATCACTAGCAACAAGCTGACACCAAACCTGTCTGTCGCGGCTCTGCACAGCCGGCGCAGCTCCTGGAGGACGCGTCTAACGACCCGTAGCCCCGACTGTCAGTCGCGAAGCTTCACGCGGCCAGCTGTTTGCAAGAAAATCCCTCCGATCAAACGCTCAAACCTGAACGCTGTAGGCTACGAAAACGTAGCCACGGTACCCTCGCGCAGCGAGAAGATGAAAAGGAACAGATCCTCTGACAATACCGGCGGATATAGCCGGTGTCACGTGGGTCACAGGTGACTTTGTTGTTATTGGTACTCGAGCTGCGCATGCGCGCGATGGACATATCCAGTGCTAAAGCACCGCCTCTGGCGGTCAGTAGGGACGAAATAGACACTACACTGGACAAATGACACCAAAAACGTTTTTGATTTGATCTTTTCTATTTTAGAAGAGTATTTCTATTAAGAAATTAAGCAATTCTACATTTTTAAGTTAATTTATTTTCAACTTTCCATGTCATATCATATGACCCTATTGCATTTTAGTATACCTTCAATTTTGTACTGACACCATTTTTAAATCATGCCTAAAGTAAATCCCATATGACATTCTGACATTTTTAAGTGTGACAAATTACCTCAATTTCTAATACCACACTAGTTGTAACTCTGGCACAGCAATTACCGTCTGGATAAATAAAGTATTATCTTGTCTTTGCTGATTCTCTTTCTATTTATGTGACTACACCTATCCCACATGTTATGATTGCTTGTGTTGCTGAAATCCAGCCCCAGGCCCTGCTGCCACAAAGAAAAAAACATTAAAGACATCATGAAGAGACTGTTCACACTGTATACTCACATAACTGAACCATGGTGTTGGCTGGAATATCCTGCAACAAACGAAAAGTTACCTTTAAACCAATGTGTATAAACTATGTTTCTAAACAATGCCAGCAATTAGTGTGATACTGTCATACATTAATTACATATCCGATTAGTCTGAAACATCATGTATGTCAACAGTAGGGCTAACGTTATGTAGCTGTTGCTAAAAGCTAACTTTTTACAGCAAAGAGCACTCTCCTGTTTCAACACTACGTAGTTTAAAAATAAGCAAAGAATGAACAACATACCTCAACGGATGTTGAACGTAGTAAAGCACAATGTTCCTAGATGTCGGTCCCCTTTTTTAAATCGCTATATCAACGTTAATAACTCTATGTTTTCAGCAGCAGAAGAGCAGTGTGACATTTGTCAGGGGGCCGCCATGTTTAAACAGGAAGTGACGTGCGGCCTCAACGTCATTGCATATATTTGACACCAGATGGCGCTGTTGCACTTCTCTAAAACTAAGGACGCTTGATGTGAACGCTTTTGCTTCAGAGGGAATAGGTTTAAAAGACAATGAAATACTTTAAATAATTATCTCAGCCTTGAAAATATCCCTCAAATTGGAAAAGTATCCAATTGACATTGGTTTCACCATATATCATCCAATCATTATATTGTTATCAATGCTGAAAACAACAAGCTTCTTTCATACAAATACTGGGCTATAATTATAGACCATCTGCTGTCATGGAAATATCATATAAGATAAGATAAGATAGAACTTTATTGATCCCAAATTGGGACATTTGTATATGACATTTCCTTGCAACGTTTTTACTATAGTTATACTATGTGGTAAACTTGTTCTTCAATTTAAATACAACACTGCTTAACCAAAGATAATATGATAACATATTGTAGGTCGGCTCCATAGGGAACTCTATGAATCAGCCCACCATCATAACATAATTCAGATCCGACAACAAAATTGTGTCTGACCAAAACCATATCCTAAACAGTGAATTCACATTTTTACTATCAAATCAGATGCAGGGATTCAACATTTTATAAGGTTAGGTTGAACACTTTTGTGCACCAGTAAATCCTTAAATGAAATATAAAAACGTAATACCATGTGCAATGTGCGTTAAATATAAAAAGTTAAGCCTTACACATTAACAGAATCTGAATGACTTAATTGATTCCCAGGGAAATTGGTTGATAGGTTTGACTCATATATAAAGCCATGATGTACAATTAGATAGAAGAGACGTTCATTTAGTTGATTAAAGACTTCTATTCAATTCAAGAAAAAAATTCTTGCAGTAAAAATATATACACTGTTTCCATTCAAATTCCTAATTACATTCAAGTGTTGTATGCTTATATTATAATCATATGTTTGCTACGACAGGATGCTTTTGTATTATTATTACCATTATTAATATTGGCACTTTTAACTCTTTGTGGTGGAGCTACAGTAACTTAACCTGTATTTACATGATATTACCCTACATTTAGTGTATAATGTAGTGCACAACGGGAATGCTAAAGAAAAGTTAAATCACATAACCTAATTACATTCATTTGACCGAATACATTTAAAAAAGTAATGATTTCTTTGCTTTTGGTGATAAGCAAAACACACATTTTAAGTTCTAAAGCTTTTTAAAAGTGTATTCTATTGCATTCAATATAAGTCTCAGTGGTGGGATAAAGCTTTCCTTCATACCGCTTTCAGACAATACAATCATCACTGCATATAGTAGACTGCACATACCAAGACCCACAATTCTCTTATTCATTCATGTTAAATGTTAATATTATACTAAATCTGATTTGCAATAACTGAAATCTAATGTTCATTTGATGTAAAGGATTGTCAAATTGTATTTGATCTTATCTTATCCTGTATGTGTATAATATAACTTATATGTATCTAAATGAAATTATTAAAATACATGAATATTACTTACTATTTCCAGATGTAGTAAAGGTATTTGAGCCAGTACAAATATAATATCATAATTATGATGAACATCATATTTAAAAATATGACTTTGTAAACATTATGATCTCTGGTTACAACAGTCAGACAGGCCATGATTCACCTTCTCTTTTCATCAATTTCTATTCGACATCGGTTGTGTGTTTTACATCGGCAACACATTGAGTTTTAAATTAGTTTCCACTGTCGACCCCAGCAGAGATGAAAGACTGATTTCCTATGAGCATTCGTGAATTCAGGGGTCATTGCGGTGCCTGATGTCGTCCGAGTGCACAGAGATTTCTGCCCACTGAGAGCCCGGCTGCCCCCCCCCCCACACACACACACACACACACACACACACACACACACACACACACACACACACACACACACACACAACACACACACACACACACACACACACACACACACACACACACACACACACACACACACACACACACACACACACACACACACACACACACACACACACACACACACACACACACACAGTCATGGAACATGGTGATTTCACACTTCTGTTGTGTAAAGCTTGTTTTTCTGTGTGTGTGACAAACAGATGGTTTTCTGTGAGGAGAGGTCACTGAAGACACAATAGAGATGGGCCCTTGTTTGTCATTTTGAAACTATCCCACTGTCCCTGCGTGACTCCTCATATATAAAGCTAGTTATGACTTATAGATCAAATAAAATATGCATTACATAAGAATATTTATGAAATGAATACTTATTTTAAATTAACTTATCAAGCTCTCATTTGACCCAAATTATGCTTTTAGTGAAGAATTCATACAAGGTTGCCCCTTTACACATTACAATATTCTCTAACTAACGTATCTTGTTATCCATCTTCAATTATGACATATTTATACACAGCTCTGTAGCTGTGATGCTACTACACGTTATATTACAATTTTTCAAGGGAAACCTGACACATAACAAGACAAAATGATTTAGTTAACAACATCAGAAGCACTTCATACTACACATTATTTAAAACTAATCCACTTTATCACACTATCCAAACACTCACACACTTATCACAAGCGTGTTTAGAGAGTTGAAAATGTTGTCAGTTTGGTCTGTCACAGAAATCATTCCAGCAAGCCAAATGACCAACATTACACATGTTTGGTTCTCAAAAACCAGGGCTGATATTTCAAGAGGAAAGGATCATCATTGAGTTGACCACGTTTTTCGGCGGAAAAATCAGAAAATGAATGGGCGCTTTACACAGCTAGGAAGCAAACAAAATGCATCTTACATGGTGAATCGGCAATGCGTGATTATCTGAACGGTGACATTGATTCTAGTTGTGGCTCACTCTCTCGTGAGGACCCCATGCTCTTTGGGATACCAAGATGAGTTGTTCCTCCTCTAATCATCTGTGACAGCTCAGTTAGAGACGCTCAGATGACCAGATATTTTACTAGGAAAAACCAAGAGAAGTCTGCTTTAAACGTAGAAAACTGCTCCAGACATTGTAGTCAAAGATGTCTGAGTATAATTTGATTATGTGGAAGAAAAAAAAAATGCCACTTTCATCTTATAAACACAGAGCCTGATCTGACATTGTGCACTTATAAAACAGAAGCTCTCACTACCTCTTTAGCTGAATCAAAAATCAAAACCATTTTCAAAATCATTGTAAGGCAATGGGTTTGTTAAATAGTCACAAAACGATATTGTCGCAAAAGTTAGAAATAGTTTTAACAAATGATAACTGCTATCTCTAAATATGAGATATGTGATCCAATAGTTAGAAAGACATGTAAATGTTGATTGTTTGAAAACTTTTGGCACAATAGTGAGTCAGATACTACACTGAACAAAAATATAAATGCAACACTTTTGTTTTTGCTCCCATTTTTCATGAGATGAACTCAAAGATCTAAAACATTTTCTATATACACAAAATAACCATTTCTCTCAAATATTGTTCACAAATCTGAAAAACTCTGTGATAGTGAGCACTTCTCCTTTGCCGAGATAATCCATCCCACCTAACAGGTGTGGCATATCAAGATGCTGATTAGACAGCATGATTATTGCACAGGTGTGCCTTAGGCTGGCCACAATAAAAGGCCACTCTGAAACGTGCAGTTTTATCACACAGCACAATGCCACAGATGTCGCAAGTTTTGAGGGAGCGTGCAATTGGCATGCTGACAGCAGGAATGTCCACCAGAGCTGTTGCCCGTGAATTGAATATTCATTTCTCTACCATAAGCCGTCTCCAAAGGCGTTTCAGAGAATTTGGCAGTACATCCAACCGGCCTCACAACCGCAGACCACCAGCATGTTCACCTCCAAGATCGTCTGAGACCAGCCACTCGGACAGCTGCTGCAACAATCAGTTTGCATAACCAAAGAATTTCTGCACAAACTGTCAGAAACCGTCTCAGGGAAGCTCATCTGCATGCTCGTCGTCCTCATCGGGGTCTCGACCTGACTCCGGTTCATCGTCGTAACCGACTTGAGTGGGCAAATGCTCACATTTGATGGCGTCTGGCACGTTGGAGAGGTGTTCTCTTCACGGATGAATCCCGGTTTTCACTGTTCAGGGCAGATGGCAGACAGCGTGTGTGGCGTTGTGTGTGTGAGCGGTTTTCTGATGTCAATGTTATGAATCGAGTGGCCCATGGTGGTGGTGGGGTTATGGTATGGGTAGGCGTATGTTATGGACGACGAACACTGGTGCATTTTATTGATGGCATTGTGAATGCACAGAGATACCGTGACGAGATCCTGAGGCCCATTGTTGTGCCATTCATCCACGACCATCACCTCATGTTGCAGCATGATAATGCACGGCCCCATGTTGCAAGGATCTGTACACAATTCCTGGAGGCTGAAAACATCCCAGTTCTTGCTTGGCCAGCATACTCACCGGACATGTCACCCATTGAGCATGTTTGGGATGCTCTGGATCGGCGTTTACGACAGCGTGTTCCAGTTCCTGCCAATATCCAGCAACTTCGCACAGCCATTGAAGAGGAGTGGACCAACATTCCACAGGCCACAATCAACAACCTGATCAACTCTATGCGAAGGAGATGTGTTGCACTACGTGAGGCAAATGGTGGTCATACCAGATACTGACTGGTTTTCGGACCCCCCCAGACCCCCCAATAAAGCAAAACTGCACGTTTCAGAGTGGCCTTTTATTGTGGCCAGCCTAAGGCACACCTGTGCAATAATCATGCTGTCTAATCAGCATCTTGATATGCCACACCTGTGAGGTGGGATGGATTATCTCGGCAAAGGAGAAGTGCTCACTATCACAGATTTTTTCAGATTTGTGAACAATATTTGAGAGAAATGGTTATTTTGTGTATATAGAAAATGTTTTAGATCTTTGAGTTCATCTCATGAAAAATGGGAGCAAAATGTACTATCAATGTCAAATATCATCTATACTGAAGCTAGTACCTCAGGGAAAACCCCCATGAACACTGCAAACATTAAATGGCCAAGATACCAAATGATCCAGATAACAATACAGGAGGCTATAGGAAATGTCTCGGACCTGATAAAAAATTTAAAGACACAAAGTGACATTTTCATTTCTTATCTGTGGAACATTGAAATACCACATAAAAACCAACAGGGATCAAACATTAGTCCTGTGTTAACCACTCAGTCACCCCAAACTCTTGAACGCATTAATGATTAAACTATTTTTTGCTACTTACTTCTGACGGCCATCTCTACACCAAGTAATACATTTTCTAAGGTAGATTATCACTGAAATAGCCGATCAAACTGCAAATGTACACCAAATGAGGTTTTAAGTTTGTTGTTTTAAGTTTATTTCTTTAAAAGGAACAGCATATGCGTACGATTCTCAAGCTTGATTAGTCAGAATAATAGATCTTTTCAATCACAGGCGCCGTGTGACTTCTAGTCTGCGAGCTCTTTGTGATGCCCCGTGCTTTTTTAAGCATCTGTGTCCATCTTGAGCAGAGATAGACGTTATGGTTGCAGAGAGCACCTAATGGAAAGACAGGATTCAGTCACAGATGGGGGGTCAAGTGATCTCCCTTCTCTGCAAGGATCTTTCAGATGGTTGTGGGGAAACTAATTGCAATAGCATGCAAAATGGAGGCATTACTTTTATCTTCATTAACAAAGAGACTTTTTATTTTTTCTTAGATTTTTTTTCCGCAGGATTTTTCTTGCAGCCCCTGATTAAAGCACAACTGATCAGTGTAAATTGAAAGGCATGTGGTTGCTTGAGTCGGTAAATAAATCAGTACATTTTGTGGGTGATACACAACCTATTTTATTAGACACTGACAGTATTGCAAAATACTTATTTGAAATAGCTAATTCTGTTTGACCAATAATTATGTAGTAACAGTGGTAATGACGATGGTGTTGAAAATCAGGAGCCAGTCAACACTCCGTATATTTGTTCAGGTGCCCCCCGGAAGGTAAACGAACAACACACTCTCACTCCCTAAGCGTCCAATAGCGACGTTTGGTCAGTGTCCGTGGCGTCCAATTGTGACGCTCCTAGGCTCCTTCAGCGTCATAAAGGGACGCAAATAGCTTTCAACTGATTGCAATGTATTCCCATCTGCGTCGGGATTTGACGCTCATGGAAGCACGGCATTCGTTTATGCAGGCTGCCCTTAAAGGCAATGTGAGCGTCCATTCCCATTGGATAACGGAGAATTGTACACCCGGAAGTAAGTATTCCTCTTACTGTCGATTGATTTTACAGTGATATCTGCACTACTCATTGACTAAAAAACACCAGATTATCCTTGTTAATTACACAACATTGATTGGTTTAAATTGTGTGCAATGCTTTTGTATTTTTCCCCTTCGATTCAGAGAAACAAATATTTTTTCTGAGTAAAGGATGGCAGAAGACACTACACTACCCAGAATCCCCAGCGTCTATGTCACATGATCTTCAAATTTCTCCCTGCAGAAAAAGAAAACATGGCCGAAATTCGTTTTATTCTCAGTAGAAAATGCCTATTTTAAAGTTAGTTTGGCCATTAAAATGCGTTTTGATGTCATTTGATGCGAGAAATATGAGTTGTTATTTCAGATTATGTGTGCAGTGGATGTACATGATATTTAGTTTGCTAGTTATTACGAAGATTACTTCAGGAAATCGCGACGTTTTCATTGTTACCAAGGTGGTTGCTAGGGACGCTGCTATCGATATTATTTCTGTTATGTTGTGTAACTGTTTAATGGTGTTATCTTTATTGCTACCCCCTTCCCCGTCAATGTATAGTGTTGGTCCACAGCCTAAACATATTAGTTTAACAAAATCCGCATCTAAAGATAGCCTACGTTATTTTCCCATGTACAATTCCAGTATCACATCTCAGAACACATCGTCATTAACAAATACTGGAAACAGACCGAAAACATTTAAAAAAATACAAATAATACTTTATTCCGAGTGTGCTTGCTTTTCTCTTTGAAAGTCATCACATAACGGCATTGTAATACACGGTTCGGCTGCATTACATATTACATATCTGCCGTAGTTCTGTATTTATAGAGCCCTGATGAGAAGACAAACATGAGGAACTGAAAACGTGACGTGGATCATAAATATATCAGCCATTAAACAACATCTTACATTTCTTTTCACACAATACGTCTCCTTGCAGTATCAACACTAATTCGGCTCACTTTTATATTTGATCCAATTGGTAGATAGGCTGTATTTACACCATAAAGGTGCACAGCTGATATAAAGGGACACCTGGTGGTTAAAGCATGTTATTGAATTTAATTATTTTTATTATTAGATATTAATACGATCCCTATAAAGTATATTCATTACTCGTTATTCTCTACTAATAGTTAATTAAAGACTGTATGTAATGACTATTTTGCACATCCCTTTCAAGATTTCAAGATTTTCTAAGGTTTATTGACATGTCATATAGGCCTACACAACTATGGTGTAGTTCTGCACTGAATGAAAAACTTGGGTTGCAGGTTCCTCAATAGTGCATTACAAGACATCTATCAATATTTGTGCATACCTCCAGCAATGTTAACTATGTTGAAGCACTTATTTTAACTGATATTATACATAATGTATTATACTCTTATAAGATGTATGTAGATATTTCATCTCCGGCCTTGTCAGGTATTGAACAATCAATAAATAAAGAACACAGAATTGTTGAATATAAAACACAGAATTTGTGTGATTATACTAAATGATTTTCAAATAAACACAACTGCATATTTAACTGTTACACATGCTGATGTAACGCAAATGTTCCAACTTGGGATCAATAAAGTATATCTTATCTTAAGCTGATCGATGGCTACTGCCATATTTGCAAAATGTGCCTCTGAACCTTGACAAGTGCATGTTTCAGGCTTATCAATTAATGTAATGTAATGTTATCACAGGGGTCACACACATAAGACCAGCTGTTAAATAAAGCTCTCCTGACCTTAGCTGGCATATGGGTATATATATTAATACTGCCCATAATGGGCACAAGCAATTTTCACCCATTTATTAATTATATGTTTTAAATGTGAGTGTTTCCTGTCCCCTAAACCTCCAGGGATGTACACAGTTTAATACTGGCAACTTCTTATTATGGGAAATACGAAAACGTCTTTTAAAACTACAACTCCCAGTAGAGACGTGCCATAGAGAACATGTTGCGAAACAGAATAGCCAGCATGTGTAGTTCTGGGGACGGGGTGGGGGAGGGGGGACGCGGTGGACCCGTTCAAATCCAGTTTTGGACAGTCTGCCGTGGTTCCATCCCATTTCAAGTGCTGTTCGAGAATCGGCTTAACCCTCGGAGCACACTCTCCAATCACAGAGCTTGAGGACTATCACGGGTTTTTCAAGAGCACATG
Organism: Pseudochaenichthys georgianus; assembly: GCF_902827115.2. Lineage (NCBI taxonomy): Eukaryota > Metazoa > Chordata > Actinopteri > Perciformes > Channichthyidae > Pseudochaenichthys > Pseudochaenichthys georgianus. Next base: position 15,956,748 of record NC_047507.1, on the reverse strand, counting down.
GTGTAGTCCAAACGATAGCTGGGGATTCTGGGTAGTGTAGTGTCTTCTGCCATCCTTTACTCCTGGGAATGGACGCTCACATTACCTTTAAGGGCAGCCGACATAAACGAATGCCGTGCTTCCATGAGCGTCAAATCCCGACGCAGATGGGAATACATTGCAATCAGTTGAAAGCTATTTGCATCCCTTTATGACGCTGAAGGAGCCTAGGAGCGTCACAATTGGACGCCACGGACACTGACCAAACGTCACTATTGGACGCTTAGGGAGTGAGAGTGTGTTGCAATGAAAGGTTTTGACAACACACATCGCTCTTGCTGTAATAGCCAACCTTATTTATGAATGTAATTGTTTGTAAGTTTGACTGGAAACTGAGTCTGAATGATATTATTTGAACGGGAAGCTTTTGTATCGGACTTTAATTCACAATCACCTGGAAACAGTGCGCAGCCCTTCAATGGCTTAAAGAGCCTGTGACACGGTTTTCCCCCATCATCCAAACCCATCAATTTGAGTATATATTGTCCCCTTGAAAACCGTTACTGAACTGATTTTGGATATTTGTACTTTGATAACCATTAATCTGCCTTCAATGTTGACAATTTTCTGGATCTTCTCGCGGATTCTTCAAGTCCCGCCAAATGATGGGTGACGTCATTGCGGGCACAGCGCTCCAGCTACACCGTCCAGGATCCCAGCATCTGCATGTAAACCTTTATATATATACAGTCAGATGTAAACGCACGATGGTGCACACAGCAGCAAGATCAGACAGCGATGACAGGTTAATGTTGAACGTGTCTGAGAGCTCATATGAGGCTGAAGGATTGGTTTATGTTGTATCTGTTAGAAGTTTAGGAATGAGGTGCGTCAATATGGGCGATCATATGGTCATGTAGCCAGTGGTGGAATGGGACTACAAATCATCCCGGGACTCTCGACCGGCCCACTTCGGTACCGCTAGTAAATTGTCAACGGGGGGAGTGGGGATGTCAGGGGCGGCAGGTGCTGTATATAGTAAATGTAAATATGTAAATATTTGTGTCACTGCATCCTGGTAAAATACAAATATAATGTATAATGTCTGTGTCTTTGACATTAGCGCTGCTAGCCACCTGTGCCCTGTACTACGAAGCCAGTTCAACAGACCCTGGATATGTTTGAGTAACAAACAAACTAACAACAACAAACTAACAAACGAGATCTCGCTAAGCGGTCCGACGACGCTGGTTATCAACTCGGTAAATCAAGCCAGGGTTTCTCTCTCCAGCTGAGAGCGCGTTCACGTCTAAGACACGCGTGGATCTGACTTTAATTACATTTGTCTCGAGTGTTTCGTCAACATAATGTGTTAAATAATACTTCTGTGACACTGTGACACTGTGAGTGTTGCACGGCCAGATGAGGCTGGAGAAGCTGACTCAGATAAGGAAATATATGATATATTATGATATTATATGATCGATGATCTGATTGATGATGTAATATGAATGATAAGTGCGACACATCGGCGTCTTCTCTGCATACGGCAGTTTAAACTGTATTTCCTTTATCCTGTAATATGACTTGAGAGATTTAAACTCCGCACACTGAGTTCATCTATTTTCTATAGACGCCGGAGGCGGGCAGCGTCAGGTAAAATAAGTTATTTAGCCTTCTCAAACCTGAGCCTCACGCGCCGCCTATGGGGGATGTGCTGGTGACTTATCCGACCGGCCCACTTCGGTACCGGCCCATCGGGATTCGTCCCGCCGATGGCCAGTCCACCACTGCACCCAGCCCACGTAAACTGTCAACGGGGGGAGCCTCGCTGCGGGGAAACGGTGGACCTAGTGTCCCGATCGGAGTGGGAATAATAATAATAATCCGTGCATTTTATCCATTAATTTCCCCAACATTGTGGTAAAAAAAACACACGTTTAATCCATGTTGGTGTACTACAACTACAAAAAGCATCGGTTTGTTTTCTCATCAGAAATGCAGACCGGCTCAAACAAACGATCATTTAATGTATCATATGTTCGCCGAATTGACATGAAAGCACTAATAAATGTAGTTTCATCCACTTGAGTTTACAACCACAAAAATAATCGATATGTTTTTATATCACATCCGACGGGAGGAAATTCAGCAGCTCTCACTCCCGATTTTTAATCCTAATGTAATCATCATCTTCGCCACAATCATCTATGTTTATGTCGCCGGATTGACATGAAAGCACTGACAAATATGAATATACTGTAGTCAACTTCATTAAAACGTTATTAACGTGCCTGAACTCAGTAATTCACCATTTCTACGCATGACAACACACTTTGTCCGTGTTTGGCTCTCGAAGCGTTCCCGCATTGACGTCACTTCCGGCTTCCCCCAAAACTTCAAAATGAGTCGAAGGAATTTCCCCGCGATGTCCGAAATTATTGATATTTAACGGAACGGTATCGCTTTTTCTTTTTTAAACTGACGGTTCGAGATTACTAGTAGCCCAATATTTCATTGCACAACAGTTGTTGGGATGGTGTCACAGGCTCTTTAAAGCGTTGGTTTAGTCTCTGTTTTTCAAGCTGTCCCTCGTTGGAGTTTCTTATCGATGGATTATTAATGCAACAATTGCGGAGCCGGACGGGCACTGGGTGTTGGAGGGGTTTGGCAAGCTACATATAACCTGCTCACCTGCACCACAGGAGGCCGAGAAGAGCACCGCTGAGAATTACGCTTTTGGAGCTGCAAACTGCGTGTCACACGAACACGTTTACAGTACTTTAAGGAGGTATGTATAGCGCTGTCTGCGGTTTAGATGGCTATTAAGTTAAATATGCATTGGCTGTGACATGTGAGTATGTGGTTGAATGAAGTGGATGAACATTAAACTCTGTAGTAAATTATTTGTTGCAATCTGTTGAATGAGACTGTGGTGTGCGTTTTGGACAGTGGCGTATACTGTGGCCAGCTTCAGTGAAATGCAAGTGACCCATGTGGAAGGTGGCAAATACTAGATAGCTTGATAAAGTTAGTAATGTAAAAAAAAATCATCCACGTTGTATTGCAATTCAGTAAACCTCCTGGTGACATTTTTTTATCTTGATGGTTACATTCAAATGTGTGACGAAATAAGTAGTAGGCCTATGTTAGGCCTATGTTAGGCCTAATGGATATATTGCCAAATGAGTAAAGGAGAGACATGAAACGTTCTTCAAGGCAAACATTATGTTTAATTTATTGCCAATACAAAGCAGTGGGCGTCTCAAATAAAGGTATTTGTGAATTCAATATTGATGGTGGTAATTGGGATGATATGGATCCCAATGAGTTCATAAGTTACAACAGGAAAGCTGCACAGAAGGTCGCACGTGTTGCTTGTATGGCCAACCCGGTATCACGGCAAGACGTGAACATGTGACGATTTACCATGCTGGGAGACGTGAAGATGTCACGATTTCAAACGTGACAGTTACACAGTATTGTTAACCCATGTTAACCAGTGGAGAAATAACCGGAAATACCAACCAAATGCTACTCCGACGTAATGATTTATTTTGTAATAGTCACACTCGATTACGCCGATTTTCTTGTTGCCCCAGCTGGTCGACACCTCTTTTAGCAGAAACAAAGGCTACATTAATGTATTAAATCGATGTTAATCCGTGTGTGTGAATGTGGAATTAACGGACGTGACGTTGTGCGATTGAGTTGCCAGGCAACAGTTTCGGTTCATGTTAATTTACAAACTCTTCAACTACAACCGTAGTTATATTTAAAAACATGTTAGAAGGCCTCACGAAATACTTTAATGCAAATTAAAATGTAAATGTGAAGGAATGTGTGTATAACAAAATACATCGGTCATAAACGAAACCGGAATCAGACGTAGGCAAGATCCTCAGCTCGATGATTGGATGGTTTAGCCGCAATGCATGCTGGGATTTGGTGTTTATGTGATGTGAAATCTGAAAACGTTTTTTAAAAATACAATAATACTTTATTTCGAGTGTGCTTGCTTTTCTCTTTGAAAGTCATCACATAACGGCATTGTAATACACGGTTCGGCTGCATTAAATATTACATATCTGCCGTAATTCTCTATTTATAGAGCCCTGCTGAGAAGACTTCTAGACAAACAGGAGAACTGCCGCCAAAACTGAAGATGTGACGTGGATCATAAATATATAAGCAATTAAACAACATCTTACATTTATTTTCACACAATACGTCTCCTTGCAGTATCAACACTAATTCGGCTGACTTTTATATTTGATCCAATTGGTAGATAGGCTGTATTTACACCATAACGGTGCACAGCTGATAGAAAGGGACACCTGGTGGTTAAAGCACGTTATTGAATTGTCTTATTTTATTATTAGATATTAATAGGAGGATGTGCAAAACAGACAAACTAATAAGGCTTAATTTAAACATTAAAGAGTACTTTAGGTTAAGGTCTTCTTTCGAATAAGAAAAAAGCTTTAAGAAGAATATGGAGGGTTGAAACCCTCTTGAAACCGCAGGTCCTTCCTTCCTGCAGCGGTCAGACTTTACAACCAGCACGGCCCCTAGTAGACCCTCCTACACACACCACAACACAGACTATAACACCCCTTGCTGCTAAATACAAAGCAACTTTGTGCAATATGTGCTATATGTGAAATATATATATGCCATTAATAACTGTGTCATTTATACCTGGCCACTAAATCAATATATATATATGCCGTTTTGTTTTTTATCTGTATTTTTGAAAATTATGTAACTTTTTATCTTTTTTTTAGCATATTGTTTATTATATTATAACTTAGTACTTTTTTAACGCATGTAAGATATGCAACACTAAGCTGTCTGTGGCTCTTTCCTGCTGTAACGCTGCACATTTCCCCTATGTGGAACTAATAAAGGTATTCTGATTCTTTAATGGTCACACATGCAGAGCACACAGCACACACAGTGACATTTGTATCTACAGATTAATATTAAGCCTGACAAAGTACTTAACGTCTAATATATTGCTTTCCTGCAATGTTAACTATGTTTCAGCACTTATTTGTTTATTATTTGTTTATTATTAAACTGATATTATACATATGTATTATACTCTTATAAGATGTATGTAGAAAGTATAAGAAATGTGCAGAATGACAGTTTAATGGTGGAGTACACACACATATTGATAGATGTCTTGTAATGCACTGTTGAGGAACCTGCGACCCAAGTTCTTCATTCATTGCATACAGTAGTTGTGTATAATATGTAGGGCTGTCAAACGATTAAAAATTTTAATCAGATTAATCACAGTTTAAACATTTATTAATCATGATTAATCACCATTCGAACTATGTCCAAAAAATTCCATTTATTTATGTATATTGTTGTGGGAATGGAAAGATAAATGAAAGAAGGCGGATATATCCATTTAACATACAGTATCTATGTTTATTATAAAAATGTTCTGCGTGTCAAAATGAAAGACAGCCCACACACCTATCAATCATCAAACCGTGGGGTCTTAATTCATTACGTGTTGATTTCTATCAACGGGGGAGTACTTCAGGAAAGTCGACGGGGGGGGGGCTAGTGGAGTACTTCGTGACCACAGAGTGTGAGCGTTGTGATCAGCTGTTTTAGCGCAGGTCTCCAGTGAAGGGGGGAGTCTCCCTCCGCAGCCGGTTGGCGTAGTTTTGGCACAGTTCCGTTGTTCAGACCGACGTCAACAGCAGCCTGTCTGTGCACACGGAGACCGACTCTGTTATCCGGTGATCTAACCGCCTTCTGGAAAAGCTTCACAAGTACGTTGGTACGCAAATGCGCTTTGTGACACAAGTGACGGTACGCATTTCAGATTACGCACATAACCTGCGTAGCAGTTATGTGCGCCCCTGTACCAGAGCCATAGTATTACTATTATATAGCTCTGCCCTGTACTACAGCAAACGTATTCTGCGTAGGGACTTCCTGCAACAACACCACGCCCTTATCAAAGATGTTCTATTGAGAAGACGATCACTACGTGACAAAAGTTTTCAAAACCGTGGCTACTGAAATCAATCTTACTAACTGCTGTCTGTGCAATTTACTCCGCGCGAGTTGGCAGACTTTATTTTGCTTACTTTAACATCATGTATCATGGTGGGGCTGAGCCATTTCTTGGTATGGGTGCAGCCTACCCCAGCCATACCCTGGCGCTGCCACTGGTGGCACGTATGGGGCGGGCCATTCTGCACATGCGTTAAATGCGTTAAATATTTTAACGCAATTAATTCAAAAAATGTATTACCGCCGTTAACGCGATAATTTTGACAGCACTAATAATATGATATGTCAATAAACCTTAGCTTAGAAAATCTTGAAAGGGATGTGCAAACTAGTCATTATATACAGTCTTTAATGAACTATTAGTAGAGAATAACGAATAATGAATATACTTTATAGGGATCCTATTAATATCTAATAATAAAATAATAACATGCTTTAACCACTAGGTGTCCCTTTATATCAGCTGTGCACCTTTATGGTGTAAATACAGCCTATCTACCAATTGGATCAAATATAAAAGTCAGCCGAATTAGTGTTGATACTGCAAGGAGACGTATTGTGTGAAAAGAAATGTAAGATGTTGTTTAATTGCTTATATATTTATGATCCAAGTCACATCTTCAGTTTTGGCGGCAGTTCTCCTGTTTGTCTAGAAGTCTTCTCAGCAGGGCTCTATAAATAGAGAATTACGGCAGATATGTAATATTTAATGCAGCCGAACCGTGTATTACAATGCCGTTATGTGATGACTTTCAAAGAGAAAAGCAAGCACACTCGGAATAAAGTATTATTGTATTTTTAAAAAACGTTTTCAGCATGCATTGCGGCTAAACCATCCAATCATCGAGCTGAGGATCTTGCCTACGTCTGTTTCCGGTTTCGTTTATGACCGATGTATTTTGTTATACACACATTCCTTCACATTTACATTATAATTTGCATTAAAGAATTTCGTGAGGCCTTCTAACATGTTTTTAAATATAACTACGGTTGTAGTTGAAGAGTTTGTAAATTAACATGAACCGAAGCTGTTGCCTGGCAACTCAATCGCACAACGTCACGTCCGTTAATTCCACATTCACACACACGGATTAACATCGATTTAATACATTAATGTAGCCTTTGTTTCTGCTAAAAGAGGTGTCGACCAGCTGGGGCAACAAGAAAATTGGCGTAATCGAGTGTGACTATTACAAAATAAATCATTACGTCGGAGTAGCATTTGGTTGGTATTTCCGGTTATTTCTCCACTGGTTAACATGGGTTAACAATACTGTGTAACTGTCACATTTGAAATCGTGACATCTTCACGTCTCCCAGCATGGTAAATCGTCACATGTTCACGTCTTGCCGTGATACCGGGTTGTGTATGGCAGCTTTAAATGAGATGCATGTACTTGAGAAACAGATGCAACAAATTAGGAGAGATGAACAGATTGACTTGGAAACTGAGCTAGCTGCATACAATGCCAAGTTGGCCTTTTTCTTTTAGGTTTCAGATCATATACTTTATGGTTCAGATGTACAAGGTTTTTCTCATGCACCAATACATAGCCTGGTCTCTGGTTTATTATTATATAACACCAATTACCCCATGGCAAAAGAGTATAAGCAAAATGGAGAACAACACAGGAAAAGGATTGATCATTGTCACAGAGCAAGCAGCCAGCAAGGGTCACAAGACCCAAGCATATGCTTTATTCCTGCGTGGACGTGGTAATGTAATGGAAGAGCTTCATTACATGCAGGAGTTGGATATGCCCAGCAATTTTGAAATGGTTGTTTCTAAATTGCCATATAAACTCAGAGAATGAAAGCCATGAAGCCTCAAATAACCCGTCTCATTTCATTGACGTTGTTGCATTCCTTGAGAAACATGTGTCCTCTCTGACTCAATCATAGAGACATTAAAGATGTATCACAGGTTGCGCAAAAGCTTCCAAGTTACAGATACATAGTGACACTTATTGATTCTATTGGAAATTAAACGACAAATGTCTCAAAGCCACAGTAGAGCATGGTCAGGTTTTGACCACACCCAGGTCACACACGCCAACGCAGCATCTTGCTTCAGTTACGTTGATGTATGTTGTTTTTTGTAAATCAGTTTGAAAAGCTGTTGAAGTTATAGTTCTACCGGAAAACAAAGCCTGAGTGATGTTTTAAGTTGTTTCCAATTGGGAAAAAGCTTTTATATTGGACTTTTTATGCACAACTGCCACATAAGATAATCAGTGATTCAATTACCTCAACTGTGCAGCGTATGTTAAGCCTCTTCTATATGTACTAAGAAATCTGACAGGATCCAGCCTGCAAAATCTGTTATATTTTTTTCATCCCCTTTATCTATATATTTTGGGGAAACAGATTTTTTTTAAATAGTATTATTACTACTAGATCTGAACACTCTGAATTCCACCTTTTTGTGTAAAGCAAGTACAAAAGTAATCCATATACCCAAAACTATCTGATTGCAACTTAAATTATATGACACTTCACTTGGCAAACTATTTTATTTTTAAAGCCCTACTAGTTTTTTTAAACAATCAATAGCCAGTGAAGGCCAACATGGTACAGCTAGTTGAAGGCATTCTTTTTTTTGTATCAAATTCAGTCAACACATCACATTTTGATTTCTCATATGAGGGGTTGTGACCTGCTTCCTGTGCTGCTGCTCTTCACAGACCTCTGCTTACAGAGCTGAAGCGGCAGAGCCATACTGGTAGGTTGTGTGAGAGGACACGTGGATTTGGCATGCACATCAGAGCGTGATACCCTAGCATTTTGGTCCTATCACATGCCACACACACTCTCACAGAAGTACAACAAGCACACAGAGCATTCTTGGTCGTGTAAAATGGATTGTAACACTGGCCACTGTAATGAAATGATGCCAGCAACCCACAGAATTCCTTTACAGACAAACTCTCTAAAGGTTTCATTGAATGCTCAGTGGCCAGTGTTGTTAAAGGATTAAAAGGAGGGTTTACAACTGTATTTCTTTAACCATTGGAAAATAATCCGTGTTTCCTGTTTTTACTGCAAAAACAGGGAATGGTAAGAGAGCCATACTTCATTTTCCTAATGTTACTTTTGGTGGACAAAGCATAAACGGGTTTACTTTTTACAAACTTCCAATTAGATTTATGCTTCATTTGATCAATGAAAAAAACGTTTCAATTAATAGAAACAGCCTTCTGGTTGTTTTCCATAAACCTTTGAAGGGATTTTGAGCGAAGAAACACATTTCATCGGGGACATATTCTTCCAAAAATGCTAGTTACCTGATTTAGTTTCAGTCATGTTTATGCCCGCTTCAGGGAAATCTGTTCATCTGTGATCCTTCACATTTAGGTGTAACCTGTTTATTGAACACCCAGTAGCAATGCATAGATTACCTCCTGTGTAACTGTAATGATGCCCCGCTCTTACGGAACTGACACTAAAACCACTAAACCGTCTTATCTTGGGGACATTGTAGGCGGCCATGACAAGTTCTACATCATTTAAAGTGTTGCATTATCTCAATGCGTATGTTCCGGTCGGAGGCGAAACATCAAAGACACGAGATCAGCGGTTGGCTATGTCATGGTACCTTGTTTATGCACTACTCAGAGTAGCAGGCGCCGCGTTAAACTCTCACGACCAACGCCATACTCGTATAAACCAACGTTACTAAAACTGGTGTCGCAGCTAGAGTAGGATTTTGTGCAACAGTCAACCAGAGAAAGATGCTTTTATTGGTTTTCTGTTGTGTTAAACAGAAGAAGACAGGTGAGCTCTGCTGTGGTGTGATAAGAGCCTCAGGACAACAGGTTTCTTAACACATTGTGAAGGGTGGATAAAGGAGCGCTGTTGCACCTCCTGAGACGCTGAGGAGACAGCAGCCATCATCATGGCTTTGTCATGTTGCCTTGTCTTTTTGTATTTTATTTGTCCCTGTTCCTGGCTTCAATGTGTGAGATCGCTCTGATTTAAATACTTCAGATTGTCTGTATTTGCACAGTGGATTGTCCATCTTCTCTATTGTTTTCTACCTGTTTCTTAATGATAAAACTATTCTTTACCCCAGACTATCTATCTCCATAGTTTGTTGCCTTGGTGCCAAGTGAAGGTGCTATTGAGGGTACACAGAAGTCACACTATAATGAACAGTGACAGGATGTCATCCCCTCAGCCTGGAGCTGCCACCCCTACACCCACCTGCACCCGTCCAGCTGAGCCTGCCGTGTCTGTGACGTCACAGCCAATTGATGGTGTTGCAACAAGCAGGCAACATTACCCCCTTCCCAGCATTTGCATGATATGAGGGATTTGTCTTCTCTTTTCTACCATAGTTTCTACCATAGTACCATCGTTTGGTATTTTCCACATCCAGTTTCTCATCCCTGTGAAACCTCTGATCTCTTTGGAAATCCAGAGAGGGCTGCCCTCTCTAAGTGGCCTTTGGCTGTGTTTGATCACTGGTTGAGTTATAGATGTCTCCATGAGCCATAACTCAGAAACCAGACTCAGATGTCAACATAACATGTGTTGTTTTTCTGCCGTCCTACCACACGTTCTGTGTGAATAGAGTACACGGAGATGTAGGAAATAGTAAGATTGTTGTGGGATGCCTGATGCTCTCTCACAGAAGTTCCCAATTGTGTTTTACTAAAGATATCCGAAACAATAACCAAAGGTCAACAAAAACAGTTTTTTCTCTCCTTTGAATTTGTTTTAAAGGATTATTTAGGTCTGAAGAGATTAAAGTTTTCAGTATTTTACAAAAACTGAAATATTTACCAAAGAATCATTTCAAATGTGTTAAAACTGAATGTTTCACTTATTTGTCCCAGACTCAGGGTTGGGAACCACTGGTTCTTCAATCTTTATGTTGGTGAGAAATGGGATTCTCTGTTCTTCTTTTTATTACATTTCCAAGCTGGCTCAACTTTACAGACTTTATTTTATTACGCCTGTACTAAAGAGCCAGCTAGGAGGAGACTGAACAGTGGGAGTTCAAGCTAGGTTCACATATAGGCTAACCTTTTCCAAATGAGTGCAAGGAATGCTCCTTATTAACCAAACATCACCTTGTCAGACCCTGTTCAGAGCTCCTCCCTGTGCCACACATGAGATGAATATCTCAAATCTGCTTTCTTTAGTTAAAGACACAAAGTAAGCTTTTTGCCAGACTCCTCCTAAGAGTGCATCTAATACGCTCTCTTGCTATCATGATAAAATAATTTCCATAAGGAAGTGATTACACATTTTAATAATTCTGAGCAGATGTGAAAATGTCTCAACAAGTTAACAAGGCTGTGGTGGAAGTGCAGATCTTGTCACTGTTGAGGCAGCGTGCCACGGCATCATGAAACCCAGGAGCCTGGCAGGGAAGGTGAACAGACGGAGGATGATGGAAAATTGTTGACACATTTTTTTCTTTATGCACACAAAAAACGTCCTCCTTGAAATCTCTTGGTGACGGTTTATCACAGTGACCCCTGTTATGTTGCACACAGGCAGACTTCTCACGCTATAGTTTATTATTCAACACAGACTAGCCATCATGGGAGTGTGAGTGCAGATGTTAGATTATTTTTAAAAGAAAACAAACTTGCCTTCAGTCAAAATATGCCCACAAAATGGGAAAGAGCTTCAGGAAACTATTGAAATAGATTTCCTTTCATTTTTATAGATCAGGCGAGCAGAGACCATAAGATTGCGGCAGACAGACTATTTGTCTTGTTTAGTGTGTTTTGGTCAATTGTGTCTTACACTTGTTTTAACATTGTTTTTTTTATCTCTACTGTTTTGTATGTTTCATGGTCTATCCTCTTCACTTTGAACAGGATCAGAATTCCAGAAAATAATGTTATTCATTGTATTATACACACATAGCAGAACAAAGGTCTATCAGCTTGGTTAGACATCTTTCAGAAAGTGATTGTTCAACACACTCTCACTCCCTAAGCGTCCAATAGCGACGTTTGGTCAGTGTCCGTGGCGTCCAATTTTGACGCTCCTAGTCTCCTTCAGCGTCATAAAGGGACGCAAATAGCTTTCAACTGATTGCAATGTATTCCCATCTGCGTCGGGATTTGACGCTCATGGAAGCACGGCATTCGTTTATGCCGGCTGCCCTTAAAGGCAATGTGAGCATCCATTCCCATTGGATAACGGAGAATTGTACACCCGGAAGTAAGTACTCCTCTTACTGTCGATTGATTTTACAGTGATATCTGCACTACTCATCGACTAAAAAACATCGGATTATCCTTGTTAATTACACAACATTGATTGGTTTAAATTGTGTGCAATGCTTTTGTATTTTCCCCTTCGATTCGGAGAAACAAATATGTTTTCTGAGTAAAGGATGGCAGAAGACACTACACTACCCAGAATCCCCAGCTATCGTTTGGCCTACACCATGTGCTCTGTTTGACAAACCCCGTTTTTTTCACCATTCATTCCGATGGCTGGCGTCTATGTCACGTGATCTTCAAATTTCTCCCTGCAGAAAAAGAAAACATGGCCGAAATTCGTTTTATTCTGGGTGTAAAATGCCTATTTTAAAGTTAGTTTGGCCATTAAAATGCGTTTTGATGTCATTTGATGCGAGAAATATGAGTTGTTATTTCAGATTATGTGTGCAGTGGATGTACATGATCTTTAGTTTGCTAGTTATTACGAAGATTACTTCAGGAAATCGCGACGTTTTCATTGTTACCAAGGTGGTTGCTAGGGACGCTGCTATCGATATTATTTCTGTTATGTTGTGTAACTGTTTAATGGTGTTATCTTTATTGCTACCCCCTTCCCCGTCAATGTATAGTGTTGGTCCACAGCCTAAACATATTAGTTTAACAAAATCCGCATCTAAAGATAGCCTACGTTATTTCCCCCCTGTGCAATTCCAGTCTCACATCTCAGAGCACATCGTCATTAACAAATACCGGAAACAGACCAAAATAATAATAATACCTTATTCCGAGTGTGCTTGCTTTTCTCTTTGAAAGTCATCACATAACGGCATTGTAATACACGGTTCGGCTGCATTACATATTACATATCTGCCGTAGTTCTGTATTTATAGAGCCCTGATGAGAAGACAAACATGAGGAACTGAAAACGTGACGTGGATCATAAATATATCAGCCATTAAACAACATCTTACATTTCTTTTCACACAATACGTCTCCTTGCAGTATCAACACTAATTCGGCTCACTTTTATATTTGATCCAATTGGTAGATAGGCTGTATTTACACCATAAAGGTGCACAGCTGATATCAAGGGACACCTGGTGGTTAAAGCATGTTATTGAATTTCAATATTTTTATTATTAGATATTAATACGATCCCTATAAAGTATATTCATTACTCGTTATTCTCTACTAATAGTTAATTAAAGACTGTATGTAATGACTATTTTGCACATCCCGTTCAAGATTTCATGATTTTCTAAGGTTTATTGACATATCATATAGGACTACACAACTGTGGTGTAGTTCTGCACTGAATGAAAAACTTGGGTTGCAGGTTCCTCAATAGTGCATTACAAGACATCTATCAATATTTGTGCATACCTCCAGCAATGTTAACTATGTTGAAGCACTTATTTTAACTGATATTATACATAATGTATTACTCTTATAAGATGTATGTAGATATTTCATCTCCGGCCTTGTCAGGTATTGAACAATCAATAAATAAAGAACACAGAATTGTTGAATATAAAACACAGAATGTATGTGATTATACTAAATGATTTTCAAATAAACACAACTGCATATTTAACTGTTACACATGCTGATGTAACGCAAATGTTCCAACTTGGGATCAATAAAGTATATCTTATCTTAAGCTGATCGATGGCTACTGCCATATTTGCAAAATGTGCCTCTGAACCTTGACAAGTGCATGTTTCAGGCTTATCAATTAATGTAATGTAATGTTATCACAGGGGTCACACACATAAGACCAGCTGTTAAATAAAGCTCTTCTGACCTTAGCTGGCATGTGGGTATATATATTAATACTGCCCATATTGGGCACAAGCAATTTTCACCCATTTATTAATTATATGTTTTAAATGTGAGTGTTTCCTGTCCCCTAAACCTCCAGGGATGTACACAGTTTAATACGGGCAACTTCTTATTATGGGAAATACGAAAACGTCTTTTAAAACTACAACTCCCAGTAGAGACGTGCCATAGAGAACATGTTGCGAAACAGAATAGCCAGCATGTGTAGTTCTGGGGACGGGGTGGGGGAGGGGGGACGCGGTGGACCCGTTCAAATCCAGTTTTGGACAGTCTGCCGTGGTTCCATCCCATTTCAAGTGCTGTTCGAGAATCGGCTTAACCCTCGGAGCACACTCTCCAATCACAGAGCTTGAGGACTATCACGGGGTTTGTCAAGAGCACATGGTGTAGTCCAAACGATAGCTGGGGATTCTGGGTAGTGTAGTGTCTTCTGCCATCCTTTACTCCTGGGAATGGACGCTCACATTACCTTTAAGGGCAGCCGACATAAACGAATGCCGTGCTTCCATGAGCGTCAAATCCCGACGCAGATGGGAATACATTGCAATCAGTTGAAAGCTATTTGCGTCTCTTTATGACGCTGAAGGAGCCTAGGAGCGTCACAATTGGACGCCACGGACACTGACCAAACGTCGCTATTGGACGCTTAGGGAGTGAGAGTGTGTTGGATTGTTACATCTGTTGAATAAAGGAACATAATAATCTTATACTGCACACCATGCTCTAAAGACAAAAAGAGTTGTTTGCATTTAACTCTCCCCTTCACTTATTGGCAGATAAAAGCACAATTTTAAATACAGTAAAAAATCATCTTTATATAAACGTAGTGCCTGTGCTTCTCGCCTTTGTTCAGCTCAGACGAAGATAAAGCCTAAATTGGCGATGCATCTCATCAAAGGTGTTTTCTCTTTGTGCTCCTCAATGTGAATAGCTTAATGTTGTGTATAGAGAAAATACATGTAGATAGGAGAGGGGGGGAAGTGTTCACCTACAAGCAAAAAAGAAACTTTGGTAATTGCCATAACACAAATAATGAGAGGCTATGTGGGAAAGTGTTTGAAGAGCGGTCCTGATCAAGATAAGATTGGAGACAGTATCATGAGAGGAAGTGTTTTTCTGTCTGCTGCAGCTGAAAGGAAACTTAAGTGACAGAGTTACTTATGAGCCAGACGCTGAGCAAACCATGCAGAAATAACCAGGCTAAATGGAGTTTAGGGTGTGACCAGAGAGTCGAATTCAGTTGCCTCTTGTGGTCAGATAATTCAGAAACATAATGCATTGCACAAATATTTTGACTACAGATCTGTTTTAAAAAAAAAATGTATTAAAAAGTAAATCAATAGTCGCCCACTAGTGGACAAGGTGCCATGCACAGCCATATTCATTTATAAATGAATACTCCAAAAATGAACCCACACATAAGTGTGTTTCTCTGCAATAAAGGCTTGTTTTGTTGAGCTTGCATTTATTTTTCGGTTACTGTTTTAATTAGAGTTAAGTTGTTTGTTTTAGTCTTTATGTCGGTTGTTGATGTGTTTGTGTTGTGCACCTCATGCGTAACTGTGTGAAAAAGTGCAAATGGAATCCTGGAAACATTAACTTTTTCTTCTTCTTACCTTTTAGAATAAATATTGCAGCAGCATATACTGTAAATCAAAATTATTGAAATACCTAAAATCCAGCAAAAAAAAGGGTATACAGGATGGTTTACATAATGACCTGTCTGAAAATATTATAAACTGAACATCATCACATTACATTTCCTTATGTCAATGATGCACCTTTTCTCTGCAAAGTGCAAACTCCACTTTTTGGATGTGTGTAATCATCTACAGCTGCATCAAATGAATAATGGCTTGGATAACAGAGGCCAGACCTAAAGGTGGTGAACCAATGTTTTTTTTCCCAGGGTGTATAAGCTTTATTTATGTGTGCAGACAAAAAAACATAACTGTTAGCTTTAGGGGAAAACAGGGGAAATATTTGAAAAATAACTTGCTTTCCATAAGAGAAATATGCTATTGTTTGGATCTCACATGATTGATGCTTGACTTAATCCAGTGCTCTTTGCGCCATCCCAGGAGGGTGAGCGGTCTCTTTGTGCCTCTCTGTCCCATGTGAAGCAAACCAAAGCGGGAGAGTGAGGGTCATAGCTATTCGGCAGGGTACCAGATCCTTCCCACCGGCACATCTGCATGTGAAATCGCCATTTCACCCCTCCACACTCCCTAATTGTTGCTAAAATTATTTGTGAAATTGCCTTCCACCAGGAGTGTTTTCCACGGCAATTGTCACACAATTTTATATGCACGGTGGGCCCACAGAGTTGACACATGCACCTCTTCTTTTCTGCCATATGTGCTCTTTTTATTCGAGTTTAATAGCGCGTGATTGTTATTTTTTCAAAACAATTACCTTTAAGCAATTACTCTTGTGCTTACGCAAGGGCAAGTCAACCTGTCAATAGCGGGTCGATCCTAATGTTGTCATTACCACAAAAGCTATAGGAGCGATTTAGATGTTCATGCTGCGCACATTTACTTAATTGAAAGGTTAACAAGCCAAACGCATCTTATAGTAGCCTTCGCCGGGCAGGGCTGCTATTGCGCGTCAATTTAGAAATCACACCACCAACTCCTGACTCAATTATTTAGGGCCGTTTTTTTTTGTTTTTTTTATTCACACCAAGCTTTACTTGTGTTCCGGCGCATGTCTATAGAAGAATGCATGAAGGCGTTTACACTCGAATAGTTTTATCTTAAGATGTTGGTTATTTATTTCAGTTTTTTTAATATGGTATATGGGAATTTAATTCAGTATATCCATAGTATATGAACAATAAACTATTTTAACAAAAAAAACATTTACGAAATTATTTCAGTTTTAATTTCTGCCTCTGCTATTTCTACTATAGAAGCAGTTTTTAGGGTATATATATTTTTTGTTCTCAATTTCTTGTCAAAGAATGAGAAAGAAAGAAGGAAACTGGAAATAGCATTAATATTCCGCAGGTTTAAACAGCTGAATGTCAGGGAAGCTGGCTCATTTTGAAAAGACGGGCTTTAGAATAAGATTTAGACATAACATTTTGAACTGCTTTCTGGTGTATGGAGTATGGTGAGGGAGGCAGCAGTGAATTAAAAGTGGGAAAGTGTTGCTGTGATTGGTCGGCCGGCTCCTGGCTAAACCCACTCCCTTTCATCCATAAAAGAAAGGCCAGTGAGCCTATGGGAGCGCTCGGTTGTCTCCTCCTACGACATGCACGAAAGTTGGCCACTTAAACTACTTCCAACCAGCCAGCAGACATTATACTGAAACCAAACTACAACCAGGAAACGAATAACACAGCATTTCTGTCCAACTCAGACACACAACTCCAATTACTCTACTTTGCAGACTTCCCTGTTTGAAGGGATTTTATTTTATTTGTAGCAGTTGTTATCATTTGTGTTATATTTTGGCACGTCCATCGCACCAGAGGACAGCATCACTTATTTTCCCCCGGTGGAAGAAGGTCCAGTTTCTCCGCCTGGGATTGGGATTTCACAGCACACTGAGCATCATTTTGAGCATTTTGAACACATTCCGTTTTTGAGTTGGACTGGAGTCCGTTTGTTGTTCGTCCGGGTGGCAATGATGGCTACACTACCAGGAACGATGCCTCGGATGATGCGCCCTGCGCCGGGCCAGAACTACCCCCGAACCGGCTTCCCCCTGGAAGGTAAGAGACATGAAAACGTGTGTGTGATGTTTGAACTTGTGCTGTGACAAAACGCATCAGTCAGCGTGATAGTCACACAGCCCTAGTTCGTTACCGGCGACATGCTGTGAAAATAAAAAGGTAGATGAACAGATACGACCTCCAGTCAGTGATGATTCAAGTGTACAACCTGAAACCAAAGTGAATAATAAATAGCAACTCGTTCTTTAAGAAATCAACCCACAGCATCTTATTTTCGTGTGTTTTGATTAAGCCTGATTGTATTCTATTGATGTGTCTGCTTTTATTTATAACTCGTTTAATTTGACAATAAGTAATTGCTTGTTGTACAGCTTCTACCTGAAATATTTGTAATACTTACTCTTATTTGTTATTTTTTTTTAATCCTTCATTTTTAAATTATTCGGAAATGTTACTTATAATAGGCCTATACAATGTTGCATGTTAAAATCATTTGTTGTACTCAAATCTAAAGCCACCCAGACACTTATTTATTTTATACAATAACATTTTAGATAACAAAATTAACAAACACAAAAATGGGACCATCTGTTTATTCTAACACTTTAACAATTTGATTACTCAGCTTCGATTGTTACACACACACAAAAAAGCAATCTAATTGGTAATTTATTAAGTTGATGCACACACTCAAGCAGTCTGAACATATGGGCGGAAAAAAGACCACTTTGTATTTGAACGCATTTATGGAAACAGTTTTCCCATTACACCCAGTTCGTGCTCAAGTGCTCTGGACTGAAATGTACAAAAAACACGTAGCTCGCAAGTTACTCGAGCTGCGGGATTTGTTCAAGTGTCCTGCTGCTGGAAATGGCAATAATACACACAGCTAAGATATGACTCAAAGGATCACATCAATATTTGTACAGCATGACTAGGAATAATCAAGGTGGGAAGTGTCACCCTCTTTAGTGTCTCTTGAATGTGAAATTGGATCCTGAAGTGGCCTCGGATACATGCTGTGAGCCAGACTGACGCTGGATGAATTTGGCACGATGTTCTCTTGAAAATGTATAATATGATAATGTGCGTTAACTGCGTCCCATTTAAAAGTCAGCAGCACAGAAAACACGTCACTATTTGCCTCTAATATACGCTGAATTAGCTTCATCTTGCTTGCATTGAAGTGCACATTTTTAAAGATACTTTTTATTGTTTATTGTGGTGCAGTATCCACCCCCCTGGGCCAGGGTAGGGTGAACCAGCTTGGCGGTGTGTTCATCAACGGGAGGCCCCTGCCAAATCACATCCGACACAAGATAGTGGAGATGGCCCACCACGGCATCCGACCCTGCGTGATCTCGCGACAACTGCGAGTTTCTCACGGTTGTGTCTCCAAGATCCTCTGCCGATACCAAGAGACCGGCTCCATCCGCCCGGGAGCCATAGGAGGCAGCAAGCCCAGGGTGAGTGGTCCATGGACGGGTCTGGGGGTCACTGCAGCGACACCTGAGTAAAACTGCATGATGTTATTACAGTTGTTTGATAGAGGGCACCATCAACAAAAGTTGTACCTCCTCTGTTTTATTAATATAAATAGTATTATTAATAATTATAAAATATTAATAATGTGCCTTATTTAACCAGGGGCATGTGTCAAGTAAATTGCAAACTACATTTACATTAGAGCCCACCTGTAGGCTACATCATTTCTACAGTCCTTAAAGTTCAACTGAAGCTGATATTTTCTTCTTCCAAAATGATTGAAATGTTCTTTAAACAATAAGCTTAGTCAGAAACATTTATATATAATGTAGTATAAATGTGATATGTGCTTAACGGTCTACATACATTATTTGTATTAAATGCTGTAAAAAAAAAAAGGCCACATGTGTTCCATTAAAGGGTTTTTATTATGATAAATATTGTTCTATAATGACAAATGTTTTTCTACTGGTGTGAATATTTTAGATTAAGCCATTAAGACATATTAAAGGTTGAAATGTGTTATTGTCCCGGGCACACATTTTAAAAAACAATATACATCATTGTTTCTTATTTTTGCAATTTGTGTTTGAATATTGAGGATCATCATTTTCTTCATCTTTAAAATGTCTCTAAATTAAAACGGAATTTTCTTTTTTCCTTCCCTTTATTTCCCTCCATTTAAACATTTACAACCTAAAGCAGGTGGCAACTCCTGACGTGGAGAAGCGAATCGAGGAGTACAAGAGAGAGAACCCCGGCATGTTCAGCTGGGAGATCCGGGATAAGCTGCTGAAGGACGGGGTGTGCGACAGAAGCACAGTTCCTTCAGGTGAGGCTTCATCTGGTAAGCTGCAATTTTTTTTTCTTATTACTAGCGAACACTGCAGCATCACTTCTGAACATCACTTTGAATCCAACATGTTTTTAGCCCCAGTTACTGGTAATAACACTTTTCAGTGTAGCAGGAAGCACACTTACAACTGTGTGACCCAGAAAAAAATCCCACTGTTGGGAAAAATTGCCTTTAGTGCTCAATTGATAATTTTCATTATTGCATAACGTGTAATTTTGCCATTAGTACACAGTTTTATTTATTTTTCGAACGCAGCTGCTTCATGTGAAACTTTTTTTACTGTGCTTTTTTTTTATGGTATCCTAAAAAATGTATTATAGGATTACTTTGGTTCCTTTATGGGTTTTAGAGCTAATCACCCATTTACCTTTTTGTTGCCATTAGTGAGCTCCATCAGCCGCGTTTTGAGGGCCCGATTTGGCAAAAAAGATGGAGAGGAAGACTGTGATAAGAAGGATGAAGATGGAGAAAAGAAAACAAAGCATAGCATCGATGGCATCCTCGGTGATAAATGTAAGTTAACAGCAGAAAGTTTATGGCCCTTTTGCATATGTCTGAAATATCGAATTATTATTATTATTATTATTATGTAGGGAATATTCCAGCCTTGTAAGCAGGAAACAAATGTTTTAAATGGACTTCCTACTTTACGTCCTCTTGGGAAATTGCTAAACGCAGAGAATTTATTTCTGCTTTTAACTACGAGCCAGCAGTTGTTCATTCACTCAATTATTTATGAGAGCCTTGGCAGAAGGTATTTAACTGCAGAAAATTAATTTGTGTAGCGAATTCCTCCTCATTCATTCACTCATTTAACGACCTCTAAACGACAGCTGACAGTTGACCCATTTCACAATCGATGTCAGTTCACTGACATTTCACCACTTGTCAGTTAAAGTGGAAATCAATGTTCATATTATTATTTGCTCTACTAGTAATGCTGCGTGGAGGGGACAATAAAGCTTTTACGCAGGTAGGCCTACTGACTGTCAGTGTTTGTCAATAGTATTTCCAAGCTTATAATAACCTTAAATGTATTAGTATCTCCCATGGTGAATGAAATATTTGCAGTATATTTTACATGTAAAAAAATATAAATGAAACGCAAAAACGGGGACGTTAAAAAAAATTAGAGTTTGAAGAAGTAGCGAGGGTTTTATTTAAGTTATTAAATACGAGTAGAGAAACCTCTGCATTTATTGTCAAATGTTATGTCACATTATGTTTAGTGCTTCGTTTTTTTTTCTTGCTATGAAGTGAAAAATTCTTCCATCCAAACGATATAAAGGTTGCCTCTTTTGATGATCAAACATGAGTGAATGGGGTCTAGATAAGTGTTTACAAAAGCCTCCATTTTTACCCTTAAAGACACTGCCAAAACATTTTCAAACTTGAAGATGAACTTCACGAGCAAACCTCCCCTCCATTGACGCTTTTCTAAAGTGAGGAGTCCGAAAAGGAGAGTATGGACCCGTCCATTCTCATTCAAAAATCGGGTAAAAGGGAGAAAACTTTGGACAAAGGGCAAGGAGAGACATAAAAGGAGATGAATTATTCAGTACGCCCCGCTGGTAGATAGTTTTGTAATTTTGTATAATGGCCCGTTGGAGAAGAATCAGTTGATAGCGTGAAAACAGTCTCTTTTTTTGTGACACCACGCGTTAATGTTGTGAGAACAATTTCAACATTTTGTTTCAAATACCTCAACTGTCTACATAGATGGTTTGTAACTCCTGCATGCTGGCTATAAGTGAGCAACATTTTTGGGAGAGTCTGCTGTTACGCACAGCTCAGACGCGTAAAACTGAGGACATGTTTTCTGAGTAACGTGATAGTTTGACTTGTAAAGTGTTAACTTAATTATTATTGACTGTTTGTTGTTAGTGCCAAATATCAACCTAATGTTCCTGCTTCTATTCTGTCTTAGCTCAGCTTGTGTTTTAAATTGGGACTCAATTACGTTGCTATAAAAAGACACGCACCCTCTCGTAAAGCAGTTTAGACTACCGGCATCCGGATGGCATTTAATAATGTTAATACTTATTAGAGTAAGCACTGGAAACGATGGTTGCTGAATAGGTGGCTGTGTTCGTGCCGGGTGTAATAGCTCGCAGGCATGGTAAGAAATGTATTTATCCCCAATCAGCCCCTCACTCTCCGAGTTTGAAGCACAGCCCTTATGTGGAGAGTGGTTTTAAAGCAGATTAAATAGAGCCTTTTATTTCTTTTCACTTTCATCTCAGAGCGGAGCTCACAGTGGCTCGCCCAGGGCACAAAATTCATGAGATTTTTTTTGGTTTACTTATCCAGATTTTAAGACTTTATTTATTTATTTATCTATTTGTTTATTAGCCCTGTGTATTGGATTTTCTCAGAGGTTACATCACGGATGTATCCCAGCTCTAATCTAGCTTTATTAAACATGTATTCAAACTGCTAAACACATTACAATATTGTAAATGTTGTTTTGTGGCTTAGTCAACTGTTTATCAGAAGGATGTAGAAGAAGCTGAACCAACCGAACAGTCACTAAAAATAGTTTTCACGCTGCTTTATTGGCCCTTTTTATTCTGAAAATCGTTAATCTTATGTTGATCATCGAGTGAAGATCTTGGTCCACAAATGTTCTGTTGTCCAAAAATAAATTGGTGCGCACTTAAATGGTCATGTACGGCTGTTAAAAATATGTGTTTAATTACGCGCAAGAAAATTGAGCAAGGTTGCATTGCATGCAAACTTGGACATCCTTTTGTTTAACGCCACACCGCTCTGAAAGAAAAGGTGTAGCAGCTGTCCGGCGTCCATCTGCCTCTCTGACGCAACCAACCTGACCGTCAGCCGAGGTGGAGACAGGCGATGGACACTTCAGCAAATCGCAGGATTACCTGAGGTCCTCAATCTAATTAAACAGATGTCAACTGGGATTATTTCCGAGCATCAGGGAGGGAAAGTGACAGAGCAGCGGAGAGGTGTGAGGAAGTGTGACAGACCAAAGAGGTTAGGACTGCTAAAAAGAGGCTTTTATATTCAGAGAAACAGTATTTGTTTTTGGAATGGGTGTTATGCGTATTTCCTCCCACAGCTTAAAAAAAATATATTATTGAGAATATAATTATCTAGACTTCTTTTCTCCCCGTTTGAGCATGTGCTGTCATTTATCAGTAGATGTTTGTTAAATTACGTCCAAAAAATTCCCTTAAAACGGTGTAGGCCTATATTTTTTTATTCCGGTTTATCCTCCACTCACAGGTCAATTTATGGTTTCTTTTAAAACACAAAAAGTAATACATTTCTGCTGTTATTATCAACTCGGCCTATAGTGATGTGTGAAAGGCTGCCCCTTCCCCACGTCACAAACACGCACGCACTAACACACACTTTCGCACACGCACACCCAGTCTCTAAGTGTATGGTAATATAATGTAGCTATATTTCGGGTCTAAAGCCGTGCTGAATGAGAAGGACAGGGGAATGAAGCGAGAGACCACTTCAAACAAATCCATCTGGAACAGTGTGTGAGAGAGATTCAGTGAAAGTATATGGGGAAGTTATTTAGCTATTAATAACGTTTTTTCCTCAGGCATTGAGAGTGACTCCATCTGCACTTTCTCGCAGCTATTTGGCTGGGTGGAAATTGAGGGGGACCCAAATGTTGGGCAGAGATAACATACCCATCATAGCCCAGACCCTGCGCTGTGCTTCACTGCATTAAACTCGGATTAACCTCCCCTGTCCCCGCAGCCACTCAAGCCACATTTCACTGGAATTTACATCGGTAGGCCTGCATTTATTCTTATAGAGGGGGCAGGAGCTGAAAGACGCAACATCATCATCATCCATAATAATAATAATAATAATAATAATAATAATAATAACATTAATAATCTTAGGGCTATTTGTATTTACAGTAAATCAATACAATTAATGAGGGCAGACAAATATAGTGCCTATTATTAAATATTGAGTAAAACATTAACATTTTAGAATTTTAACAACATTCATCTGGTTTGCTTTAACAACACTTGCGTTATGTGTATAATAACTACAATGTTCACATTGCATAAAGATATTTATATAGATTTGCTCACTTTCGTTGTAAAGACTGCTGCATCTTTGGTTGACCATCTCTGAATCTAAAGGATATTTTTCTGTTTTGTTTTCATTGTTCAGATGGTGTAGAATAAATTATTGTTACTTTTCATCTATATGTGTATGATTGTAACAAACCAGCAGAAATGGCTGCTCAATATCACCCTCAATATTAGCAAAACATTACGATTATTGAGCGAATTTTAAATTGCACCAGAACGAAATTGTGTCATTTTTATTTTGCATGTCGTTTTTTTAAATGCAAAACGGTGGTGTAATTTGTCGCTAATGACATATTGCGATGTTCTTATGGTGAGGAGTTACTACTAGTGTAACAAATTAGCCTATTGGTTCCAGCAAGGTAACATGGGCAAACCGTGCAACATAATAACATGAAACCCATTGCTTATGAGTAATGAGTAATGCATCAATTTAAAGGAGTGCAGTTTAAGCTTGTAGGCCTACCATATACTGTGTAGAGACGTTTCAGTGTCTGGAGCTTGAAGTGTCGGCAGCATTAAGCAAAAAAAAAAAAATGGAGTAGGCTTAAATTCATTCTGTGCTGGCATTTGACTTTGATCACATCAGAAATATTCATGGACGCACAAACAGTGGCACTGCCACCATTATCCCGGCTGACAGTGATACCTCTCAAGGCTGTCTATTAATTAAAGTGGCGCTTACCATGTGGGACGACTCCCTATCTGGGAACAAAAATGATTTTTCCATCTCTTGTGGGGCTCTTGAAATGGGGCAATCTTTCCTCTCCAGATTCTTGTGGGAAATTTAAAAGTGTACAGAGGAAGACATGGGGATTTATAGCTCATTTATAAAGACGAGTTTATAATCCTTTCCTGCTTAATAACTTAAAAGGATTCAATTTCTCCCCTCATTTATGGGGTTATGATCACACATTGTTAAGCGCAGATAGTAGCATTTCAAGGTTAACATTTCCTGCTCGAAAATATCAGAATAAGCTGTAAACCCATAGGTGCCCTTTGTTTAGCCTGCTATTTCCCCCACAAATGCTGATAGGCCTTTTTTAGATGTTGTTATTAATGTGATAACAAGGATGAAGCCGATGTAGACCACGTTGATAAGATGCCTCTATGCCACCGAACATTTTTAAATGATACGACATTTAATTATAGCATACAATTTCACCATCGAGAATTAAACTCATAGGCTTACGCAGACTCTGAGGATTGAATGTCTGGTTGGGGGTCTCAAACCATATGAGACAAATTAAAGAGGAAGCGTTGCCCTCCAGGTATCCTGTCGCAGCAGTAGGGTGCTTCAGCGCGTCTCTCATTTCGGTCTGTGTTTTATTTCGCCAATTCTCACTATGGGGCTCCGGGATCCTGCCTGCAGGGCGGTAGTCCAAAAGAAATAGAGAATCCTCATCTTTTCTTTTTTTTAAGTTTCTCTCTCTCTCTCGTCCTCTCTCCTTTCTCTCACTCCATTCTCGCGCAAATGCACACAGCTTTTTCACGTACATCACACTCATGTCAACAGGTGTGGAAATGAATAATAACACGTTGAGTAGGCCTAGTTTTTTTCACCACAACATTCTTTCTTCAAGTAATTCATTTTGAAATGTCTTAAATTGCTCATGTTTTTTAAATGAGCTATTTGAGTTGTCAGTTTGTTGATATATTATAATGTTTCTAGCAGTAAATTAAGTTTTTTATTTTGGGAAATGTGATTAGTGTTGACAGATAACTGGTTCTGGTAAATATTGCCCTCACAATTTTATACACCGTATTTTGGTTGATATGATTAACAACCCCAACTTAAAAATCTGACATTGTAAAATATAAATACATATATTATGGTAAATATCTTATAATTTAAGTTGAATTATTATTATTAAAATGATTATTATTTCTATTGTTATTATTGTTATTATTATTATAATTTTACCAGCCATACTGCGATCGCCCCAAACATTTACATTTCCACTTGAGGCGTTAAATGAATTCCACAAATTGCCACCGCTTTGTTAGCACTGAAGTTTAATTGGCTGGAAGAAGATGAATGAGGCTGACAGGAATCAGCTGTCCAGAGATTCCCCTGTGAGTCTGACTCGGAAATCATAACCTGCCCAGCTTTTCCTCCCCTGAAACCAGCTCGTTGAACTTGTCACATCTAATTAGGGTGTTAAAACGCACAGAGTGCATCGCTGGGAAACAGTAGGTGGTTGGTCCGGGGCAGCCAATAAGGCCTTTTTGGGTCAGATGGTGGAGGTGGAGGGGGGGTTTGCAGCGTGGTTGGATGGATGTTGTTGAATTGGACCGCTGCGGGGTTTTATTTTCTAAGCAGGCCCTTTTTTCCGCTATTACTTCAATTATGGCCATCCAGCAGGCTAAACAGGCCAGCCTTCATGGACTGTAGCCTTGCTTTAATTAGGTATGAAATTAATTAGAGCAGACGTCTATTAAATACTTTTAAGTTTGGCTAATTTTGTTTCTCCACAGAGTTTAAAGGTGTAACAGTGGATTAATGGCTTACAGCCAAAATTACATTTTATTGCATCCCATCATTTCTGCCTGTCTAGCAAGTGCCAGGCAGTCTTTGAAATTAAAGATATAGAAATGTTAACTAAAATCTTAAAATGTATTTGATAAATATAATAAAACAGGATTTTTTATTTGTATCAAAATATTTTCTCTTAATTCTGAAAATTACATTTTTATATATATATTGGGATTCTCATTTTATTTTGGCAACACATTTTTGGATCATTGTCAAGCTAAGAGTAACATTTGTGCTAAAGTGAAACTACAATGGTCTTGGACCACTTTTATTGAATCTTGTATTGGTACAAAAAAGCCCTGTGATGTCTGACAGCCTACTCTCACCATTGTTAGACGAACAGCCACTAGAAAAGGACGAGAGAAAGAAGAGGGAGGAGAAAAGACCCTTCTGTTATTTTCTGTCTTGAGACTTGCTGCATAGACTATTCAGGCAAGTTGATGAACTCCTCCAAAAAGTTTATTAAGGGGCTGAAAACAATAAGAACTAAAGCCTTTGGGTGCCTGGGCAGACAGTTTATAAACTAGCTGCTATTGTGCCTCAAAGGCAGATGCATGAATACTTTTGAATAGGGGCCTTCAAACTGACACGATCAGGCTGGACAGCAGCGGTTTTAAAGGGAGAGGGTGCTTCTGCAGCAGCCCAGATCTCTCCCTTTTCCTGCATTAATGTACATCTGCAAAGGAAAGGGGGAGGAGAAGGAGCTGGGCAGTGTCTGTCATGGACACGCCAAATTACCCTTTGGTTTTGCACTAAATGTGTGCTTAAAACAATTAAAAGAAGATATATTTGCTTTGGACTTTCCTCAGAGGAAGTTGTAGTTTATAAAAACAGAGTATGTCTTCATGTTTATTTATTCCTGAAGAACAGAGATAGTTTTTTCACTGCATCACATTTGGTGAAATGCAAGCCAAAGAACGTCTGTCCTGTGAATCATAATAAAAGCAGATGGTTTAATACCTTGCTTTCTATTTTCTCCTCCTGCTAATGTTATACTTTGGGTGTGGAAATTGCACAAGCTGTTATTTGGAAACCAAGAGCAGAGTGTGACAATTGGTCTTCCCTGTTTGTGTTGAATTTCAAACGAAAGGCTTTCTAGTATTCCTGATCATCTATGCACCCAAAAGGAGACAGAAAGAAAGGCAAACTGTATGCTTTGACAACGTGGATTCACTGTTGATATTTTTCGCTCTTATTTTGAATGGGGAACACTGGTTACGCGCACTCAAGAAGATACATTATTCCCCTCCTTTTCAGTAAACAATAGACTGTCACTCTTTATCCCTCTTCCCTTCTCTGTCCCTCCCTCTCCAGCTTTCTCTTTTAGTCCTCTCAGTCTCTGGCTCTGTGCCTCACAACATCAGAGGGAGTCCAGTGATTTGTGACCCCAGCAACCCACACTTAATCTCGCTAAAGAGGGGGAGCATCCAGTTTGCAGCTTGGCGGGCCCCAAATAGACCAAGCTTGCTCTGGCAGGTGTCAACATTAGCAAACAATTGGTCCCCAGTCCCATGCCCCGTACCCCAGTGCGACACTGAACCTAAACTATTTGAGGCGTGCTGAAAGGAGCCACATAATAGGGAATGTGGAGGGGGAGGAGAGGAGGGGGAGGACAAGGGAGAGATTACACTCTCAGACAGCTATTAGCAGGGATGAGGCTTTTCTAAACAAACAAAAAAAGAAGACGATCAATACTGTGTTAGTTTACCAAGTGGAGCCATCATTGTGGCTTTGGAGTATTTATTTTCTGCTCCATTGTTTTTCTCGACTTCACAAACGTCTGTGGGCCGTATTGGCAATCCAATTTAGTTTGGAGGGGGCTCCCTGGGAGGCCTGTTTTCTTCTCCCGGGCAGTTGTGTGTTTGTTGGCGAATTCACTTGCAGTGGGCAGTTCTTTCATAGATTTTGTGTTGTAATGAATCCTGATTGGTTGGTATTACCTTTGATAGTGGACGGCGACGGGGCTGTCCGCAGGGGAAACAACACTCAGCGGTGACAGAGCTCTGCTTAACCCTGTGGGATTGCAGCCCCTCTCCTTCATTAGACAGGAGTGTCTTAGCAAAGAGAGCAGAGGAAATGGGACGAGAATGAGTTGACATGTGTACTGTTGCTGCTCTCGAGTGGATATGTGTCTTGACAAGAGGGTCAATGTTTTTTTAAAGGCCATTTATTTATCTCTCACTGCTGATGCTCAGCCCTGCCAGGAGGAGAGACAAGTGTTCTCATCGCGGGAGATTAGTTTCAAAGGTTCTAATGGGAAACACCTATAGTTTTCTCTCATTTAATTGCTTTGAGATGTCCTCTTGGCATATTTGCTCCTGGCCTGCAGAAAGAAAAAAATACAACCAGTTCAATTCAGGTAACATCTGCTGAAACAAACCTGCTGGTGCAGTAGTCCTGCACACATTACTAGAGAAGCTGACATCGTTTTGCTGCAATAAACAAGCGTAATTAACTGACCTCATGACCCCTGCAGACAATGGTGCCTGTTGTCAGAAAGCACCAATAACAATGTCAACGAGCAATAAAATGATTCTGAGCATTCAAGGCATTAAGGACATTACACAACAGAGAGAAGAAGCCCCAAACCCAGACTTAGGTAAAACATAACGTTCAGTTTTTTAGTTTGTGTCTCGACGAGGTGAATTGCCGATGGGGACAGACAGTTCACAGAGTAATTTTCGCTTCAAGCTACATTTAATTAACCATGTAATTCCATAAATCATCGTCACTTCAACTAATAAGTTATCTACCAAACAACATAAATGTTGTTGCCGGCTGTCAACAACGACAAAGGCCTAATATTTTGTGAAAGATCCTCGTGTAATTATTCTGTTTATTTATGTAGTCTGCATCAATCTTGAGTCAAGTAATGGCGTGCAATTTCCTCTTAGATTTTAACCAAATATTATCTTGCCCAGTAGAGAAATCAGTACCATCTTGTATTTATGACTCTTTTGTGTAAAATGAACTATACTGTCCTTTGTAAACCATGTTAAAGCTAGTTTTTCACAACTGCAACAAATATCCTACAAAAACATTAAGGCCCACATTTAACATTTTGTTACATGTGCTTCACTTCGGTAGTCAAGAGATATTCATTGTGATGAGTGATTGTAATTAAATCAGATATTTTTTTGTATTTAGTCTTGCAATCCTGTCATTATGTTGATCTGTTTTGGTTAAACGTATCATGTTAAACCCCACTATTTAGCTTGAGAAATATATATAGTGTAATTGAATTTCCTGCCTGTCTGAGGTAATCTTAGTGAACATTTTACGATGAACAGTGGGAATAATAAGCGGGACCTTTGGCAGGAACTGATTTTTCTCTTGGTGATTAAACCATTGTTATCCTGCCAAACAATAAAGCTGACGGCTCACACAAATGAGTATACAGTAAATCAGGACATCTAAAGCTTTATTAGGTCCATGTTAAATTGTGCAATGGATGAGCAGGTCAGAGCCACATCATTTATTGAAAGAAATGTAGTTTCCCCCAATTCGCCTTGCCACCTAAGGTTGTCAAACTCTGACAGCTGGCACAGATCGGCGACAGTGTGTTGCATTATGACCATCCACTGGTTACCATGGAGCTGCATTAGAAAAGACAAAAGGCATTTCTGGCTAATTTTATTACAATACAGGAATAGCCCACATAATGTGCAACAGTAATTACGTTTAGCACAGTGCGCCCATGCTCTCCCTCAGTGATGAATGAGAAATATTGACCATGGTCTGCTAGTTTAAAAATCGCCATTAGGCCATGCTACTCAGGGCCAGAACATTTCACATGTTATGCTCTTGATGTGCTTCACCACTGAAATATTCATTTGTTTTAATTGTGCATGTTTTTTCAAATCCACAAAGACAATAAACATGTTCCCTAAGTGTTGCAAATCGGAAATGTGTTTTTTCCACCAAGTTAAAATGTGTAAGCGGTTGTCCAAACAGTGGGGTGGAGCTCCTGTCCTTGCCGACTAAATAACAACTTCAAATGTTGTCCGCTATTTTCAACTAATGGGCTTATTTCTGCATCGTCAGTCATTCTCTCCTTGGGGAACATGTAGTCTCACTATGAAAAGCTTTGCTACTGTGCCACATTACATCCCCTTAATATGGAGGGATTGCAGAAATTAATGCCAAGCATTGTAATGCTTCACTGTGCCTATAAAAGGCTCTTTACAGGAAATCTTCATTAAATTGTTTTATAGAAAGAGACAGATTGTTTACTTTCAAATCCACTGTCAGTTTACGAACAAAGTGGGAAATGATAGTATTTTTGAATTGTGTTTAATAGTTTCAAATTGAATGATTGGAGACATTCTTCTGAAGTTTTAAAAACCATCAATACTGTTTTCCATTTAATCCAATTATAGAGATGTCTCAATGTCAGGGTTCACAGTAATAAGATAATATTCAGACTTAAATCAGTAGCCAAAAGGCCATTTGAGCTTTAAAACATTCAGGTAAATGAAGTGGGCTTTTAAAAAAAGAGAAACCTGCCAATTATTCAAATATATAGTTTTTGCGGGGGCGTTATTCACACAAGTCCTGAGTTTCTATTTAAGTTTCCAATAACTCTTCTATCCTTTTGAGTGTCCTCAATATCACACAAACTTTTTCACAATATTTGCTGCCCAACCATGTCCAGAAAATTAGGAAACTTCCCTCGAGCACATCAAAATGTCCGCTGTGCATTCCTATACTATGCCAAGTAATCTCTCTTTGGCTTTGTTGAGAAAATGATTTGTTCCTCCAGGAGACCTCGGCTCATAGCCCTGAGACGTTACTGTTTGATTTCCTGCGTAGGTTTTTAGAGCTTTTTGCTGGGGGACCGAGGCTCTGGCTCCAGTGCCATTTGGCAAAGACCCCCATGGGCTCCTTTTTACTTTCTTGTGCTCTCTGTTAATTTCATTACTTTCTCTGTGACCTCAATTAGCAAAGACTCGAGCTCAGGCGGTGACATTCTGCTCGACAGAAGAGAGAATCTGGTGCGAAGCAAAGAGAGGGGGCAACAGTCCTAACAAGGTTTACATGTTGTATCCTTGCAAGTCTTCAAGGCTCTGTTAGATCTTCTTAGTATCCTTTTTCCCAAAAACTTCCACAGTAAAAGTATTAGTTGATAATTTTCCCAGTGAATTTACACATGTGGTATTTTACTTTGTGTAAATGACGATGTCTAACATATGTATAATTTTAGAATTGCTTTAATATCTAAAGAATTAAAGAAAGACTATATTAAGTATATCTAAAAACAAATAATTATAACATAATCATATTGTTTAAAATCCTAGTTTTAGAGTATTAAAGGGAAAGAATCCCACCCTTCACGCTTTCACACTCAGGCAGCGCAGAGGCATGGGGAGTCAATATGTCAGCGTTTATGGATGCCCTGCGGAGCTGCACAGGGCTGTCAGGCCCCTATTCATGCTCTAATGGCCCCCCGAGGAGCTCGTCTCTCTGGGCTGAAAAGGCCGGGAGGCCCAGTGGACGCCCTGTTGTTGAAGGTGAGCGTGCGCTCTCATGGACGCGCCGCGCCTTCATCCATATGACAAGAGCCATAAAAGAGCATCGCTCTCGCTGCTTCTCCCTCTCAGTCTCCTCTGCTTTCTCTTGCGTCTCCCCCATCCTCCCTCCTCTCTCCCACTTTCTCCCCACCTCAAACAGAGAAAAGGGGGCTAATTGTTTGTTGTGAGAGCCAAAGATTATAGAGCCTCCCATCATTCTTCGTCCCTTGCCTTTTTCGCCTCTTTTTCAAGCCCCCTACTCTTTCTCTAAAGAATGTGATTCTGTCCGAGAGACAAGGGAAGAAAAGTATTGGAATTTTCCTGGAATGTGTAAAATAGCCTCAAACTCTGACACTGTTAGTGAGAGGTGTGGTGTTTGGTCTTATTTCATCAGATAGTTGTTTAGTCTGTTGGACGTTTTATTCACTTTTTACGTACAAAAAGAAATAAGGAACTTGAAGTTGTACACAAACTATAGAGCTTTACTTCACTTCTGCTTTCCTTTCCTGCTTGACTTTTCTAACCACTTGAAATAGATTGTTGGCCAAGTGCGTCTGGTTCTTCGCCCTCGGCCACCAGCTATAAACTGGTAATTGACATGATAGGCATGAGATAAATCTGAATCCAGTGACATCGTCCATAAAGGTGAGCTTAGCATGATGTAATTTCTGATAGACGTTAGAGTTTTAATATCCTTATGTAAAGTTAGAAATCTCATTCAGATTCAATTTCACCTAAATGTCATATTACGGCCCAGAGAAGGTCACTGACATCCAGAGGAAATTGATGATGCATTTCGGCATGTTACCAAACCAAGTAAACAGTTAACTTGATTTTTCCACATATAAAGTCTTTTAAAAAATTATTAGTTTGTTTGTATCTAAATATTTCAATCTAATATATATGAGGAATATCCAATTATGCAAAAGCTATGCTCGCTTATAAAGTTTTTGTTTTTCACTTGCATGCAGATAACTACAGGAAGAGATTATTCATAAAGAATGTGTCTTTAAACCATTCTGGTTATCGCTGTCGTCTATCTTGTATTCACATAAGGTTCCTATCTCAGATACATCCTTCGGTAAATGCCTTGAATCACATGCCTCCTTTGACTTGGCAACCCCTTTGGGATGAACAGGCAAGTGCATTAAGCAGAGACGCGCAACATTCTCAGAGAAATGCAAATTGGGAAGTTGTTAGTTATTTGATGTTGCAGCACGATCCCCCCCGCCCCCGAAACATCCCTCCACTCCAGTGTTGGTGGTTGAATCGCATGCAGTCCTGGGGACAGGCAGGGCTGTTTATATGCAGGCCTGGAGCAGCAAAGACAGCATAGAGACAGATGCATGTCAGAGATAGCAGATCCCATCTCAGGCAGATGCCTCTTATCACAGGCCTGTTTGCATAATTAGTCCTTTTGATATTCACCCCCTCTGACTGACAAAAAGTATAATTGCAGTATCAACTCCGACAAAGGGTAGGCACAAAATAAACAAGTCAACATAAACAGGGAGAAAAGACGCGGTGTTATTTTTGTCTTGTGGGGAAAAAAGAGGGAGGAAAAAACAGCATTTTAAACTAAATCTGCTGTCAGTCACAGTCAACTGGTGTGACTCGGTGCTCAGAGGCTGGTCCTGTGAATGCCTTCAAAACACAGAGCGTGAGGCCTGATTGTAATTATGCTGGAACTAATATGCTTTTCAAAATGAGCCATTATGAGCTAATGCTGCACTGCCAAAGCCCTGTCTGTTTTTGTCCCTCTGTCTTGGATAGTTTGCAAAGGTATGGCTGATATTGAGGCCATGGGTTATGATATCAGAGACAGTCTGGCTAGGATGAGCGCTGATTTAATTTAAGCTATTACTGCTCACAGGTGAGTCAGAGATGAAGGATAAAACACCTGACAACTGCACCGGGCTGTTATTTTTAAACAAGAAACTTGCAACTTCTAATTATTGTTACATTATATTTTCACTAAGAGAAAGACATTTTTTTTTGTTCATCTTTTACACTTGCAAAATAACATTTATGTTTTGTCAATGTGTCTATTTTTTGAAATGATTCTATTTTTTTTCATGATATATTTTTTTCTCAGTACTGATACACCTCTTAAAATTATGGATATCTACCCATTCAACTTTTTTCTTTGTGATATTCATATAATGGCTCAATTTAATGTTTTTCATATCAAGTGTTACTTCTAATATTCATTGCGATGCTTAATCATGGACATTTACTCCAGAACATAGTTTGGGGAATTTTCACTGAGAACAAGGTTCAGATGCACGTATTTAGCCACATTTTTCAACAACCTGGTAACGATGAAGTTTATTGCCGTTGTTCTGAATCGTAAATCTGTAACCTTACAGATCACTTGGCTAATTGCCGGCATTGAGCAGACAGCTGTCTGTTTAATCAGCATTACCTCAGCGTCTCGGGGGTAAAGGTGGAGGACTGCAGGAGTCCGAGGGGTTGGAGGGAGAAGAAGGGAAGAAGAGGAGGTTGGGAGGGGGTCGATAAGAAAAGGCGAGGGGTTTTTAGGAACCGGGCTGATGATGAGGATCCCATCTGTAGTCTGAGGGGTCTGTCTGTGGGGTCAGCAGAGGAGTATCAGGGGGAGAGCAGGCTTTAAACCTCATAGTAACCTTAAGACTACAGCACAAGTCCTTCAAGAGTAAGGACTCAGTTTTATCTAAAAGGTCTGGTCAGAATTAAAAGACCATTACAGATGAGTGACACCAGGGTGAATAGATTTTGTGGTTCTCCACATCATTAGTGATATTATACTATGACATCAACTACATTAACGTTATCAACTGTTAATCACTGTAAATGTTATTGTTCATCAACTGTGCAGCCAAAATGTGTTTTTCGGGTTTGTAACGCCCAAGTGTTTTGTCGATTATATTCAGAACCATTAACAATAAGTCAGTAATTATTCATTTCCAATAAGACATTTTTAAACCATCTCCTGTATTGAAAACATCTCTTTCACAAGTTATGACATTCATTTCAATTTAGTTTAAGATAGCTATTATTTAAACAATTTCCAGGTGTTATTTCTAATCTTAATGGAGAACCTAGACAAAGCAATGTGTAAACCTGATTAACTCCTATTCATAATAGGTGCGCTTTTAAATCAATATTGAGGAAAAACCTCAGAGGGCCCCTGCAGGAGAGTACACGGCAGTAATCATGCCCACTGGATGGGACATAATTAGATTCTAATTGGATGATAAGTAATGAAACAAGGCATGAGTGGGTTATCAATATCCAATGAACCTGTGAATGGTATTAGCGCCGTCGTATTTTAGGAAGGTGTAATCAAAATGTACCTTTTTGTGCCGAGAGACCATTAAGGAAATGACCTCGACAGCCCTGCAGGGATTTTGTGCGATAAGTCTTATTTTGTATTTGATTGTTAACATTGGCCCACATGTGTGAGGGGAAAAAGAGACTTACAATTAAGATTTTATTGTCCCTGTTGTCGAGAAAACGGACAGAAAAAAATCATTTATCCAATCCAGTTTGTGAATAATCGTTCTTCAACAGACTATTGTAACACGCTGGAAGTTAAAAAGGAATCCGTGTCAGACTCATTTCTTTTTACAATAACATGGAGCTCAGCCATGTATTTTAATGTATTTTCTTTCCTCTATTCGCCAAATGTAGTCGGCATATAGATGAGGTTTACGTCCAAAACCAATTCCCAGTTGGCCCGGTGCTGCGTGTGCCATTTTCCATTTTCCCTCGCTCATTACAGGCACGGCTGTTGACCTTGTGCTTCTGGTTCATGTACAAGAGCAGATGTGTTGTCTCTGTCGGCTTAATGGAGAGCAGCAGTACAAGCTATTGTCTGCTTAGGTTTATCAGTCATTAGCCTGATAGCATGCTAAATGTGACACTGATTGCCACAGCAGTCTACTTGCAATGTAAAGTCAGTGAAAGCACCTCAAACAAAGGAGGGGAAAAGAAAATAATTTGAGGAGGAGAAGCCTTACTCAGAGCCCCTTGAGTATGTGTCTACTCCGGCCCCCTCGTCTCCCTGTAGGACACAGAGGTGACTTTGGAAAGTGATCTGCAGACTGCTGGGCTGGTCTCAAGTGTCGTCATGGCGAGTTACTGGGCAAATGGATATACGCATCCTCATGAAAACCAACAAAGGGATATGTGGTGTATGTACATATTCAACTTTGTATGTTCAAGGGTGTTCTGCAGGAGAGTGAGCCCGTGCTTCAAGAATCAATCTTTATTAAAAAGGATAAGACTGAAGAATTGATTTAATGAATGCGGCCTCATGTCCTGCGGCCACATGTAATCCGCAGAGAATCATTGAGCATGAGCTCAGGGGGACAAAAATGTTCGTAGAAGACTCATAGAGTGGCCTGTAATGATAGTCTCCATATAATCCCATAATTCCTTGTTTAATTAAACTCTGGAGCTGGCCTTGAGACTCCGCCAGCTCTGTTGCTCTTTTGTTCTCACAGTTGTTATTTGGAGGCAAGGTTTGAGTATTCTTTTGTCCACTTATGTTCAAAGGTTTGACTGAAGTGAGCTAAAAACAGAGATTGAAGCTGTTAAACAATGAATTAGACGGTAGGCACTCACTCGGGTGAGACATTCAGGTGAGCATTATAGTTTTTATTGGAGCTGAATAGCGAAGGGCCTCTGTCAGAAGCAGAAATCTCTTCTTACACCCTCTCCTTCAATATCTCCCTTTATTTCCCCTCTCCCACACTTTCTGGACTGTGCATGATGCAATCCAACTAGGCCTAGAGCAACACTGGCACATCACACCGCCTTGTCAATGTCTCAATGAGGAAATTATGAAAATATGAATTTTATGACATGAAATGAAAAGGGCCATGTAGTTTGAATAGACATGCAGAGGAGGTGAAAATGATGCAATTTTCTAAATGCTGTTATAATGGTAATGTGCAATGGTAATGCGTATTTGCTGTCAAACATTTCCCTGTCGGCCTGGATTGTACAGCTTTGTGCAGTATCTATATTCCTCGAGCAAAAATTCAGCTTAGTTGAATGCCTAAAAAGTAATGTAAAATATGTTCTAATTCATTTAATGACAGCAGATGGAAACACATGGGACTGAATGGTTTTGGTGTGATATTGTGTTCTATGTTACACACTTTGGCTGAGCTGTGTATGAGCAGTGTGCCCTGGGCCAATGAGAGAGAAAAGCAGGGTGAGGAGCAGCAAGGTGGCCTGTGCAGATTAACCCCTCTACCCACCGACACCCCCGCGCCCCTTCAGCCCTCTGCCTGCACTGCCTCTGGGGCCCCTCGCAGAGGCCGGATTGTGTATCAGGCCCTTCTCTATATTAAATAAATATCCACAGATTAAGATAATATTCTCCCAGTTGTATATTCAGAGAGAGTAGCTGTCATTGCAATCCTCTGTGTTGCCGGTCCCGCTCTCTGGAGCAACAAAAGAGGCTCCAAAATGCAGATAATGCTGTTAAAGCTCCTTCTTGATCAGTTGCAGCTCACATTTGATGCTATTTTCTACAAACACCCCTCAGTTAAATTACACAAAACCCTCTTTAACTTGATTTCATTCCATGATCACACAGATGCCCTCTGTCTCTTTTTCTTCACCTCAGCTAACCGCACAGACGAAGGTTCAGATGTAGATTCGGAGCCCGACCTGCCCCTAAAGAGGAAGCAGAGACGCAGTCGCACCACCTTCACCGCTGAGCAGCTGGATGAGCTGGAGAAGGCCTTCGAAAGGACACATTACCCAGACATCTACACCAGAGAGGAGCTGGCTCAGAGGACAAAACTCACAGAGGCCAGAGTACAGGTGAGACACCCAGAACAAGAGAGAATTGTGATGTGGCATGCCTGCATGTCAGTTCACCCACATTATTAAAACGGAATATAGCATTGCAGAAAGTTTGACTTGCATTTTCCCAAGTTTTGAAGCATCTGGCCCCTGAGATTTCTGCCTCCATCCAAATACGTATAAAGGAATTGCCATGCATATAATAATAATAATAATAATAATAATAATAATATGAATAATGAATGTCCGTATAATATATATTTTCTATAAGAACTTGTTATCTGGTTTAAGGTTTAATCATTGTTTTAAACACAATTGGACTCAAGCTAACTGTAAACACTCTTGCAGAAGAAGAGGCTCACAATGTTGTACCTTGTTTAGGCTTGAACAGCAAAAACTATTTAAAAGACGGCAAAAAGCACTATGTTTGATACTCTGAGAAAGTAAACGTTGTTTTTTAGAAGGCTGCCTCTCTTTTAACTGTATTTTTCTGTGCATATAAAGTAGTTTGCTGCTTATCATTGGCCCTAATGTTCGAAATGTTTAGGAGAAACGCTCCCTATCTTCACACCTCAGACTCAGTAACCTGTCTGTCGGACAGCCTGGGTGCCCTGCTGCAGTTGCATGTTAGATTGAAGGAAGATATGTACAGTAGAGTTATAGCAGCAGCTGTTCTTCCACAGACGGGGAGAAGGAGAACAAAAAACGAGGAGAGAAAGGGAATGCATTCCTGATGGATTTCTCATTTCGGCCTTTGGCCAGGATCTCATCCCATCACTTTCAAGCTCGCCGCTGCTTGTAAAACCCTCCACATATCATACAGGGCTCCTCATCCTCTCCAGGGACCCTATGCCCCGACAACAACATTAATCAATCAGCTGCTAGTAAAAAGAAAAAAAAAAGAAAAGGTCTGGGGCACCCCTCTCCTCTTACCACAGTGGTTCACACTCCCTCTGAACCCCCTAAACTTCTCACCGCATGCTAACTGTTCATCACACTACAAACATGCAGTCGGGGTAACTAATTCCACACATGTCTTTGTCCATCTTGAAACCCCCCAACACGCAAAGGATGTCTTATATGTCTGAGTGTTTAATGCCTCACTCAAGGGAGGAGAAATGTCTCGCATGGCTATTATAAGGCAATATTTTATCTTAAGAGGTAAATTTGAGCATGACATGGAAAAACTGAAAGCATGAATAATTTCTCTTGAAAATCTTCTCTATTACATTCTGATAAGAAATATATATAAACTACATTTGATTTAGCATTTTGTAGATTTAGTTCCAACAATCCTAATATGATTGAATAAATACACATCATTGTACAAACCACATATATTGCTTAACTTGAAAAGCTTATAATTAAAGCCATGCACAAATGCATCAATCTTGTGCAATTTAAACTAATCATTAAGGACAGTAATACATTTTTAAACAACATCTATTCTTGTCAAATCATCTGTGCATTTTTGGAGCCTGACAAAAATATCTAAACATGAAAGCTCGTGAAAGAAAAGAGACGGAGTGACTGTGTGTTTACTGTTGGATAATAGACTTAAATGATGTCATGTGAAAACTTGAGGAATTTGAGTCATGGCTATAATTTGATAATGCTGTTTGCCTCGTAATCTGATTCTTAAAGGCTTTGAAAGTCTCAAAAGGTCAATTTAAACTTAATTCTGAGAAGGTTACGAAGAAAGGGGCTCTGGTAGCCAAAATAAATAAAGATGCGCCGAAGTTTGGTAAAGGAGGGATGGGTGTCTTTAACTCTCACTTAAGTCTGATTGTTTTGTAGCAAAACATCTTTAGGTTATCACTGCTTTTAAGTTGAACGAGTGGAAATTTCATACAAACATAAACTTCGCACCCTTTAATGAATAAATAAATAATCAAGATAAATTCAATCTTGAAGAAATGTGTTTAATTTGAATTTGATGGTTTGCAACACATCGTTCTGGAAATGTCCACCAGCTGGGCTTTCACAAAGGTGCCCATCACCAGGCAGGGGAGAGGAGACCCTTTGGCCCGAGAGCAAAGCTTCTGCAGCACATCTGCAATGACGCATCTTCCAGATGTCTGTCGCAGACCAATTGGTGTTTGGGGTGAGAGAAAGTATAAGCAGGGGGGGTGTCGATGATCCTTCAGACTCATATTTGAACTCCAATGTGTGTCTGAGGTCATGGTCCACTGCTTCCCATTTCTCATTAAACATAGTGTTAATGTGTGCAGTTTTCCAGGTTCAGAGTGAAACTGAACTTATGAGGTGCAAACACTGCTGCACCCGGCATTCAAACGCCTGAGCCCGAAGCCGTGTTATAAATTAAACTGCTAGTTTCTTATGGAAGTGATGAGTGTTTGGCTTAGCGCTGACTCACAACCTAAACTCATAAACAGAGCTTACTCCCTTGTGTTTGCCCTCGCCTGCCATTTTAAGACCCTTTCACCATCCATCTTTATCAGTCCCGCTGCCCCTTTCAGCAGAGCTACCAGCTCCTTCACCACCATGAGCCCTGCGATGGTTTTATCACCCCAACTGACAAATTGTGGGATATGATCCGTATCTCTCTGCAATTAGTTCCAGGCCGTCTCAGTGGGAAGGGATCCGGCCAAGTCTACCTTCAGTACGTGCTCCGCTGACGCAGTGTGTGCTGCCACTTTCCATCTGATAACCCCTCAGTTCTAACGGGAGCAGGCAGCAGAGCCATTCAGTGAGCTATTAGAGAAAGGGCATCACTTGTGTCCCTCAGCAAAGTGGACCTGGTGGGGTGTAGCTGAGGGGAGGGGGTGCAGGCAATAGGCTGTGGGCCGCTGTAAATCAGCGTTCACAGATGAAGCAAATTACAATCTCCTCTATTTAGACTGAAGTTTTCTAAAAGAGTGACTCCTGAGTCGCGGCTGAGGCTCCTCATCTCAGCATGCTGCCTCCGGCTTGCTTTACTGAATCTGTCACATAGATCCTCTTTTATTGCCAATAAACATTCTGCATGTAGCTATTAGTGGAATCTAATAAGGTATAAGCATGGCTTTTTACGAAGCGTGCAAATCAATTTGGTAAAAGTTTCTCTCTTTATCTGTGGCCTGTTGATGCAATGGAATGAGCACTGAGAGAGGAGCTATATGGAGATTTTGTGCTGGTCTTCATAGCTTTATGTGACGGACCAGTACAGGCAAATTCATGCTGATGCTTTCAAACCAGTTTTCAACACAGCTAGTTGAAATATAATCCCATTGGGAGGTATCAGGAGGTACTACACAGTTTCCTGATTGTTATAATATCAGTCAAGTACCAGCGGCAAGAGAGAACATCACAATGGAGCTGAGTGGTGACAACCAAACCCAACAGGCAACTGTATTCCCGCCAGTATGGGTTTATGTTTCATAAAGGAATAAATAGGATTTGTGTAGATTGTAGGGGAGAAATTGTTGCAATGCATCAGTGTGAATGTTCTAACAGTTTCTTATTATTAGAATTTAAATGACTTTGGTACAGTGCTTC
The DNA here is from genome assembly GCF_902827115.2 of Pseudochaenichthys georgianus. Lineage (NCBI taxonomy): Eukaryota > Metazoa > Chordata > Actinopteri > Perciformes > Channichthyidae > Pseudochaenichthys > Pseudochaenichthys georgianus. The sequence continues at coordinate 15,915,237 of NC_047507.1, read as the reverse complement.
TGTACTCCTGATACTTATCAAGCTAATCCCACTCTCCTCTCAAATTCACACTCCTAGCTACTTTAATTAGCATAGTGCCAGTCTGGAAGGCAAGCAGGGAGGGAATCAGAGAGAGAGAGGGGAAAGAAGAGGGGAAGGAGGGAGGACGGGGGGTGTATTGCGTGGTATGAGACAGAAGAGGATTTGTATGTTGAGGCTGGTTGCATCACCCCTCGGTGTTGTTGTGGATATGAAGTCAGCAGCACATTTTGTTTTGTCATTATCTCGGCTCTTGGTATTCATCTACCGAATGTTGCAAATTGGCTCCTGAAAGGCGTCACACATTCAGTGACAAAATAATTCATGGAGGATTGTCTGAACGGGAAATTCTGAAATATGAGTGATCCTATTTAAGAGAAACAACAGAGATAGATTTGTACTGCAGTGCAGGGTAGTGTCACACATCCACAATGTTTGCGAGTGCGTATTATCACAGATAAGCGATAACAAAATGCAAAATTCCACTTGATCGGCTAAAGATTAAATGCAATGAAGCGATGCAAGCCACCGAAATGAAGACTAAAACTGTGAATGTGTGTTATCCGATTGCAGGTTTGAGGTTTGCAAATAGACCCTCTTCCAGAACTAAAACAACCTTCACCCTCCTCCAAATATGTCTTTCACAAAGTCTTCTTCTATTGTTTCCCAAGCAGGGCTAAGACTGACTTCTGTAAGATGGGTTACTGCTCTTCCATCCTCTCTTCCTCCCAAAACCTTCCCCAAAAGAGATGCAGTGCCGACTCATCCAAGTGCACTGCATGCAGAGAAACCTTTTAGTCCGTGAAAAGAAAACAGAAGTGAGCCACATGAATTCACACTTGTAGGTAGGGAGACATGGAGGAGCGCTGCAGCTCTCTGTACTGCAGAGAATTAAACCGGATTGGGGAGAGCAGAGGAGAATCTGTGGTCCAAGGTGACTTTGTGATCAGGTTCCAGAGCGCAGGCTCAAATCCTCAGCTTCAGGCTGTGTGTTAGTCTATGTGAGAGCCGATGTGTGTATGTTATGTATGCATGTGTGTGATAGCGTACGGGCAATTGTGTGCATGTGCATCGCCACTGTTTATCCCAGTGTGTGCCGGGAGACAGCCAATCGTCCACTCAGTCAGCAGCCTCTGCCCATATATTAAAGTGGAGGCACACACTCTGCTTTTGTGCTAACTAAACTAACTCAACAAAGCCGCAGACTGTTTGGTAATTTATGTAGTTAACGTTGAACTGAGGCTCTTAAAAGACCAACAAATAATTGTTTAAAGTCTACTAATTTGCAAAGTAAATTACATTTTAAATGAAAGGATATATCTAGCATTGAAGTGATGCATCTGCAAATTAATCCACATAAGAACTGGAAACATTATTAGTAAACTGAAATGCATCAGTGAGGAAAGGAAAGTGTTAAAAGAAGAGGACTTCAATGTTTAAGTGTTTTGTGTCATGCCATGATGGAACACCTCCTTCCTAAGCTTGGATGACAACGGGGGAAGGAAGTTAAAGTGAACATAAAAGAGGGGCGGGGTGAGTGGATGAGGTCGGAGGTGAAGTGGCACTGCGGGGTGGGGTGAAGGGGAGTGTGTGGAAGAAAGGGGTGTACCCGTGCCCCCCTCCCCCAGGCAGGCAGCTGTTTGTCTGGCGTAGTAAGAGCTTAGTTCAGACCTTGGATCACGCTCCACTACATCCCAATAGCAGAAATTTCACTGGAGCCACTCTCCACATTTGTTTTGGAATCGCTGATTGAAGGATTCAAACGGGGTCTTTAGAAGTAATCAGGCTTGCAATAAAGATTTCCTGTTGGTTTTCCAGTTGCGTTGTTTGAGGTTTGCCCCAGAGAGTCATCGCCTGTTGCATCCCATTTCTTTTCTTGGTCAAGACTAAACCAATCTTTAGCACAAAAAACCCACCTGGTCTTTGCAGAGGTTTCGACAGTGTGGGAAAAGAACCACATTCAAATTAAGATCTCCATTGGGCTGAGATCCCTTGTAGGCCTATAAGAGTTTATATGTATGTTTGTGTGTACAAAAAGAGGCAGTCCCCGAGAAGCAGTGAGTATGTCGCTGTGTAAGTCCCCTTGAAAGTGTCCCTCTATAAGACCTGTTTAAAAGGGACGCCCCCTCTTTGTGTCCACTGTTCTCCGTGGCGTATGGAGGGGCTTTTGTCCCCCTCTTTCATGTGCTCTCACAATAGCTTGGGCCGTTTGAAACACAACAGTAGATGAACTGCGCTGACAGTGTATTAAACTCTGATGAATTGCCTGTGCGAGGCATAGATCAATGTCCTTCAACCCTTAGCACACAGTGAAGCCCGGGCCTTGTCTTGGTTAAATGGAACAGGTTGCTAGCTCTTTTCAAAAGGGCCTGATTATATTCATGTTTTGTTGAAGCAGAAGCCTTTTTAAAATGTGTAAATCTTTGTGGTTCAAAAGCGTCCTATTTTGTTCCCCTTTTCATTCAGGGGATTTTGACATTGTGTGTGTCTGCGCTTTGGTCCTGCTCATTTTGTGAACATTTAGCTATTTGCAGCCTTGGAACTCTCTGTCTTGACTCTAAAGTTAAATACATTTTCTTACTCTTTAAACTGACATTAAAGCTTTAAAAACAACCACACTGAAACAGCACGGCAGCAGATGGGCTGTCTCTGGAGAAGTGATGGTCTCTCTTCAAGCATCCAATAGCTTCAAAAACATGCTTGAGGTGTGTCATATGGAGGGTAGTGGCCTACAGTACCTCTGACCTTTAAATGACTTCTCCCCTCTGAAGTGGGCTTAGGGCAGCCTGTTTACACAGATCACAGCTTCAGCCACTTAAGAACAACAGGGACAGACCACTGAGCCTCTATGGACGCTCCCACAGGGACTCGCTCCACCAACACCAGCAACGGCACTCATACTAACTGGAAGATTAATCACAGGTGTCAGGAACTAGCAGACGCTACTGAGTGTCTACTGCAGTTAAATTATCACAGCACAAATACAGTATAAGTAAATGAAGAATAAAACAAAAACAACTACAAACCTGCACAAGCTCAACTGTCAAAGCTAAAGTAGTTGAAAAAAAGGTTTGAAGTGTGCTTTGATTTTAAGTTGTGTGTGTGTGTTTCTCTTCTCAGGTTTGGTTTAGCAACAGGCGAGCTCGGTGGCGCAAACAGGCCGGGGCCAACCAGCTAGCGGCTTTTAACCACCTGCTTCCTGGAGGATTCCCCCCCACAGGGATGCCAAATTTACCCACATACCAGCTACAAGAGTCCGGCTACCCCGGGACCACGCTATCACAGGGTAAGACTAACGGATAATATTTCCATCTGAAAACATACTGTACTTTTGAGTTAAATCTAATTTAAGTAAATATTACATTAGTCCTATTTATTTGTGGTATGCCATCTTTCTTTCATGTTAATACAATTATAGATTATATATGAAACATGTGCAGCATATAAGAACCATGCAGCAAGTAGTTATGTTTACAACTCCATCTTTGTCACAGTGGAACGGAAACTAACCATCACTTATTTTACTGTCCATAACAAGGTCAGGTCACTTCTCTCATTTGCCATATTTTTTTATGCAAAGAGACAAAAAACATAGAGGCATGTGCCACTAACATCTTTTCTATGGTTATTAATTTGCAAAAAGCACAGTTAATGTATGACTTATGACTTTGAGGCTGCCGTTTTAGGATTCAACTCAGAATTTTAAGTGTGTGTTTCCCTCAATTCTCTCTTACATGTTTATGTTTCTCTTGGTGTCAGATGGTACTTTGCACAGACCCCAGCCCCTGCCTCCATCTTCCATGCACCAGGGAGGCCTGGGTGCCGACAGCAGCTCTGCTTATGGTCTCTCGTCCAATCGCCACAGCTTCTCCAGCTACTCCGATACTTTCATGAGCCCTTCAGCCTCCAGCAACCACATGAACTCTGTGGGCAACGGGCTCTCCCCACAGGTCAGTCCAACAAGTTTTACCTCCATATATAAAAAGTTACCTCATGTTCACCATTATCAGCCCATAACTCCCTCACTCCTCCTCTCACTGTTCAGAATATGTAATTGTATTTGACTGAAATTCAAATTCAGAAACAGCATGTTCAGGAAAATAACTGCCAGTGTGGGCTTTTATGTTCGCCTTCCAAAGCCCTGGATTTATTTCAGCTACTCTAAATTGCTACATTTGTAAAACAATTGGATTAACATCAACAAATTAAAATTCATCTTGATAGTACCGCAAGTACTCAAGCTGCTCCAAACAGCGGTTTCGACTTTCCTGGGACGTCTAAATCCTCGCGCAGCGCACTGAGAACACATGCAGATGAAATAATTAGCTAAAGCTTATAAATGTAGACCCATAATCTTCTTCACGTAATTGTCTGCAGCTGGAAGACTCTCTGCTATGTAGAGATTTTCTCCATCACTTTACTGCATGATTTCCAGGCAGCTCTATGCACAGATTGACAGAGGCTTCCTCTACGTGTGAGGTTTTCTAGTAGGTTTATCCTGCTGGCCACTTCACGTGCTCCTGTGCACTCCTGTCAAGATAAAACAGAACATTACCCAGGCTACTTAGGTTTCTAGGTTTCCTAATTGCAGTTTAAATCCCTCAAATATGTACACTACCCATTCTCCTCTGTGCCATCTTAACGTGTGTGCGTGCACATTTGTCTGCCGGCTCTTGTGAAAAGCGTAGGATTTCACATGTTAACCTCTTTGGACACCTCCATTAATGAGCGTTTAAATGTGACTATGGTAAGGGTTGAGCTTTAAGTAGCTCAGAATGAGAAATGATTTGTATTGATGCAAATCGTGTGTACGGAGTGAATTATGCACAATTACCCATCAATACCGGCCAGTCTTGCCCACCCTCACCAACACGATGTGGTTAACAGGCAGAAAATAAGATTGAAATGGTGTGTAAAGAGTTGAAAATGAATTTCAATGCTGCATTTGTCCGCAATTACCCCGTCGTTCACACATGTTTTATTGGGAGTGTTTTTTTTTTTTCTTCAAATATTTCTCAAAGCAGATTGGAAACATTCTTGGTATAACCCTCTTTCTTCAGAGAAGAAAGAATTAAGGATTTTGTGACAAAAAAGAGATTTTCTCTCCTGCTGGAGCGACGGAGGATAACATGGAGGCTCACAGCGTGTTTGATTGTTAATCGTGGCACAGGGGCTTTAACTGCTAATGCTCTCACTGCAAACCTGCAGAAAAACACCAGGAACATGGAGCCCATTTTTTTTTTTCATTAATGGCTCTCTCTAATACTGGCATGGGTCACACTGTCGCTTTCTCTCCCTCTCTTCACAGGCATTCAAGAATGTGTTGGGATATTAAACATTTCCTGTCCTAGTGAGGATTAGGACAGGAGCCTTTGGGCAACTGTACAGCATGGATTTTCACTTTTCAATTATTCTATCAAGAGGGTTCAATTAAAATAAAAATAAACATGAAACATTTGTTTTTTAATTAAGTATTTTTTTCAGAACAGAAATTGTGGATTACTTCTATATTTTTTTCAGAGGGGGCATGACATGTACATGTTTTTGGTGTGTCACCCCATGTTTTCACTGCACAGAATTGAAACGCATTGAATGCATGCAGAATGCCGTGTGGCATTCCTATCAGTCTCTCAGCATGGAGATGAATGTTCCCACTGACAGCAGAATCAGAGTTCACTCTGTGGGGCAGCGTCCTGCTGGGCTGGGCAGCTCCCACCTCTCTCTCTCTTTCTCTCTCTCTCTCTTTCTATCTTTCTCTCTTTCTCTCTTTCTCTCTCTCTCTCTCTCTCTCTCTCTCTCTCTCTCTCTTCACAAACATACAGATATACACAGAAAACCTGCAACACCAACTCACACAATAAATACTCAGTATACATTTTCCATGTCAGACCTTATTCAAATATTTTCAAATGACCACATTTCAATCAAATAGCAAATCTGTTTCACCATTGGAAAACTTAAAGTTTATTTTCCCATGATTTACAGCAAGTCTTTCCCTTTTTTCCCTTCCCTGTAATGGAAAAAGAGCAACACAAAGAGACTCTATCGAGATGGAAATGAGAATTTGATATTGTAAGTTACAGAGAGCATCTGTTTGCAGGAGATATGCTTGTGCATCGGTATGTGCAAGCTATTTCTTCAAGTGTCTGGCATCGATGGCCTAGCAGTTGTTGTAAAGATTGACAAAAATTCTCTGATTCCCAGTAAATGGGCTGCAGCGGCGAGGTGCCAAGTCTGTAATGGAATCCTGCAGCGTTCAGCAGTCCCAACAGGGGCTCGCGTCCATCCCAATCCCATAACCTATCCCGACAGCACACATTTTCCCATTACAGGCGGTGGAAAAGCCATCCGCACTCAAACTGGTTGCTGTCATTGTGGGATGTACAACGTGTTTTGCTGGTTGAAGAAGGCAGTGTATTTATTAGGGGTGATGAGAGTGAAGCTGGGCAAGGCTGGGCAAAAACACCAGAAGTGTGTTTTGTTGTTGGTCTTGTTTCATTTAGCGGCACAGCAGGTGTGGAAAGAAGGAAAGGCAAGGGCACAGAGGACAGGCATTCCAGTTTTTCTTTTATCCATCTTTACCTGAAGATTCAAGCTCATGCATGCTTTTTCATTGGGATATTTTTCATGTTAAAGCATTTGCAAAATCCCTTTGTCTTGGCCTTATAACTGGCTATCATGATGCTATACATTTGAATTTTGCATACACAAGTAAAGCATCCCTTCTATAACTGAAGAGGGCACGCTTTGACAGCCAACACAAAGTCGTAAGAATATTGAATATTTTTTTACAAACCCTGGTAATATCGTACTCTAAAGAGCCTTTAGATACTTTTCAAATGATTCTTTGAAGTAGTTTTCATGGGCATTGCATTTGTGGGGAGACATTTTGGCTGAATTCCTCATTATTGCATGACAGGGACACCTGCTGGGAGAGGAAAGAAAACAACTGCACTGACTGGAGACCCTGCAAAAGGATCTCAGTGGCAGAGCTTGGGTTTCACTCCTCGGAGAAATTTCCAGAAATAAACAAAACAAAAAGCATTTATATTGCAGAGTTGGAGATGCACTGTTGATGGTGTTCACGGGTTATTCAAAATGATAGGGAGACTTGATATAGAGTGGGAAGTCAAAGGTGTGACTGATAGAGATTTTATTTCTGTTTTGATGAAGGAAGTTTGCAAAGTTTTGTGAGGAACATTTTTTCTGTTTTGCAGTTTTATGAAAGTGTTGTGTGTTTTGGAATGACAAGGATGTGTATGTGTGTATCTGAGGAGGGCCTTTGGGCTGTGTGAGTGGGCCGGGCCTTAACACACACACACACACACACACACACACACACACACACACACACACACACACACACACACACACACACACACACACACACACACACACACACACACACACACACACACACACACACACACACACACACACGTACACAGGATCAGAGGCAGAGCGGCTCTCACCCCTGCCTCCCTTTGATCTGTGTCCCCAGGCCTGCATGCCCGCGCGGCGCTGCACCGTACCACGCACGCTGACACCATGCTCACCAGCGACTCCCCACAACTGTCTGAGAGAGATAAGCCAGGGGAGACTCCAAACTGTGCTGCTGCTCTTCCATTAGCTAGCGCAGACGCTTCTTTTAAAAACGGGATGAATTATTTTTAAGAAGCAAGCTCTGTCGTTGCCAAAAAAAAAAATGGAGAGGGGAAAATATACGGAACAATCTGGAGCTCTGGCTTCCTTCCGCCTCCCTCCCTGACTTCTAACAAGACATTCTGCACCTGAATACCAATGAGAGGGGGAGATTCATGTAGTCCCCCACATTATTAAAACTTGGGCATTAAGCCTCTCACCGGGCACTGTGTCAGCTGGCAGGCTCCTCTGACAACAAATCAAAGGGGATGAGCACATAGCCTGCATTCATAGCTCAGCCACTCGCAGAGCAAGAGGGGGAATACATACTGGTTAATTAGAACTCCCATTAAAACAAATACTGTTTCAATTTGGCAAGTATAAAAAAAGATGTAAGAGGCTTTCAGAAAAAGAGACCTGCTGTTGGCAACTGCCAAGAAAATCCAGGGACTGTAAATCATATCCACTGGCTATACTGTTTCTGCACAGATTATTAGTGTTTGCTGTTGTTTTGCACACATGTGCCTCTGCACACACCGTGCTCGTCGTCATGTTGCATTGGAACATCGTCATCTGTGTCTTAATGGGTCTTGGTTTGTTTCCGTAGCTTGCAATATATCTGCATGGACTGTAGCTTTATGAAGTATGACATAACTGCTACTATTCTTTCTCATTACAATCGCAGAGCTTTATGGCACTTTCTCTTGAAGGCATCATGGTTCTAGCTGCAGCTTTACATGTAGGCCTCGTTTGGTAGCACTCTGTATACCTGAGCCATTTGTTGCTCACTCCATCTCTCCCGAGCACCCATAAGTGAAGCCATCTTCTTTTCCATTCCAAAATATTTTTGGTTGGAGCTTTATGCATTCATAATCTATTTTCACCTACCAACCTTCCTTCCCTCCATTTGGCTTTTTGTCATCCCATGATGCCTTGCCAATAGTGCTTTGCTCTCGCTCCCTCTCTCTCCCCACCTTCCTCTCTTGCTCCAACTCTCTCCCCTGGAGAGGCAGCTCTTCTCCCTACGCCCAGATGAAAGGCTATGGCGGACAATAAAAATGCTATTTAAATGCAAGGGTGTTTGTATGCGGCTGAGAGATATTTCCTGCTGAAAGTGTGCTGCTGCATCCTGATAAATAGCAAATATAAGGGAATGTGATTTACTTTTATCTTGCAGAGGCAGCCAATATGAATTTCAGTAAATCCTAGAAGATGAGGATTTAAGGAGGAAAATGACTGAGACTGATTCACATGCTGTGTGTCCCACGCAGTTGAAATGCCTATAAGGTGGAGAGTGGTACTGCCTTTATTAAAGTATAGGCGCAGACATCGATCCTATCTAAAATACCTATTATGCACAGACATGCACTGTGTCACGTGCTTATCGGTGAAGATGTCCAGCCTCATACATATACAATTTGAAGGTGACATGTATCGTATTACAATAATAATGAAAATAATAATATTAATAATAAAATGCAGTCGCTGGACAGGTGAAGTGTGTGTGCGGGGCGAACGCTGGGTGACCTATCTCCGGGGTCAAGGCTCAGGGTGCAGGGGGTTATGGGATGGCTGGGGAAGGAGGAGGAGGTTTGCTGTGAACCTGTCCTGCTAGCCGGAGGTCTCGGGTTGTTGTCCAGCTGCATGTGGTTCCTCTTAGTTCCAGATGCCACTCTGACAGGTGCATAGCTGTGATTAATACTCTCTCAGACTTTCTCTCTCTCACACGTTTTCTCATCTTTCCTTCCCTCTGTCTTTCTTCTTGTCCCTCATTGGCTTCTTAGTCCCTGACTTCACTGAGGACTTTGTTGTTATTGTGCCTGACCCCTTTGCACAGTTGATCACAGTTTGCTTAGTCTTTAACATTAAAATAAAAGCATGCTCAAAATGTGAGTATCTATTGCCAGCATGCTTCATTGCACATGTCTTTTTCTCTCCCCTCTTTTCTTTCTCCTGACAATACGCTGAGAATATGGGAGGCGTTTGGGTCCTCAGCTGGTTGTCTCATGCAGCGGCTCGCCCCTCTCAGTCTCCAGCTGAGAGCTATTTCACTATTTATTTACATGTAATTATGGCTATGAGGTGCAGATATTAACACTGTCAAGAACAATTTGACCTGACATTTTTCACTAGACCTGGCCCCTGCTGTTTTTAGCAAACAACCCCTCCTGCTTCCCTCCTCCCTACCCTCTTTTTCTCCTACACTCCCTCGATCTGCCTCGCTTTCCTTTTGGATCTGCTCCCTCACACTTGCACACACACACAATACACACACACACACACACACACACACACACACACACACACACACACACACACACACACACACACACACACACACACACACACACACACACACACACACACACACACACACACACACACACACACACACACAGGCCCTGCCTCGCTGAAACCACTCTCCTGGAATCAGAAAATCTGCCGTTTAATTTAGAAGAAGCAATGGTGCAAGGTGCGGAGATTTGAAGTCTGTATGTGTGTGTGAGCGTGTGTGTGTGTGTGTGTGTGTGTGTGTGTGTGTGTGTGTGTGTGTGCATATGTGTGTGTGCGTGTGTGTGTGTGTGTGTGTGTGTGTGTGTGTGTGTGTGTGTGTGTGTGTGTGTGTGTGTGTGTGTGTGTGTGTGTGTGTGTGTGTGTGTGTGTGTGTGTGTGTGCGCAGGCCTTGAAGGGGCCTCTCTTGTTCCCAGTGGCTGAATCCATCCCATAGTTACTCAAGCATATCACTAGCAGAGAATAGAGGATTGCTCCCCACACGTTCTCCAATTGCAGTCCAATAGACGGCATATTAACCTCTGGTTAGCACGGGGCCAAGTTTATAGCTTATACTGTGGGATGTTTAGGAGGGGGGGGGGGGGGGGCGAGCCTTCCTACGGCTTGAACAGCTGTGCTTTCTTGAACACTTAAACTAGCATGAACTTAAGTGGGCTGCAGAGGATTTAGCCTAATGGATATTTGCAAAGACAGAAAGAGGAGTTATGGGCTCAAATAAATATTAATTTTTCCACTTGTTTTAGTTTTCTTTGTATGCATGAACAGCTTCTAAGGGAGAAGAGACGCAGCCAGGCACAGAAAGGCTAACATGTTGTGAGGAGTGACAGCTTGTTCCAGTGCCCACTAATCGTCCTCATCTGTGCCTGACTTGTCAGTGCCCAGATTCTGTCAGTGCCAATCAGCCAATTAATTGAACACAATTAGCACCCCACCCCAGCACCCCACCCCACCCCAACCCCCCCCCCCCCACATACACACCATATTCTTCAAAGGCCCATTTCTCTTCCTTCGCACCAACCCCCTCCCTATTCTACCTCTCATTCTGCTTCTGTCTCTCCATCCTATGGTGCTGGTGGAAGACACTTTTCAGTTTTTATTAATGTGCCGCAGCCAATTAACGCAGTGGCACGCAGGCCAGAGCCCGTCATCTGCTGCCTGCCACCATCCCGGCTGTCTGCTGCGGCCCACGCCACCCCTTGCGCCACCTCCACCGTGACCAAAACGCTTTAATTCAATTTATGCAATCACTGTTATTTTTAAATAGTCATTTTGTCTGCTCAGATGAGGGGCCTTACTGCCCGCTGGGCCAGCCCTCTCATGTGAGGGATGGGGGAAGGGTGGGACGTTGTGGTAGCAGGAGTCGGCTGACTTGGGGTGGAGGGCTCCCTGATATTTTAATTTGTTGTTTGCTCCTTCAGTTTGGGTCCGTTTAAGGTCGTTTAAGATCAGATGTATGATTCATATATTTTTTATCAGGATTTGACAGCAATTATAATGTTATTTAGCTATCAAAGAAAATATCTATTGATATATGTTTATATTTCTTATAAATTATATTTATATACATTTTGTCGTATTATTATTTGTATTATTACTTTTATTGTTATTTTATTATTATTTTTGATTTGTATTAGTTTATACTTTATATAATTTTTTTTCCTGTATAATATTTTGGCTGTTCTCAATGTCAGAGACTGGATCAGCGTGACTCCTGGGTCACAGAATAAACATTATATTCCCTTCCTGTAATCACACCCTCAGGACTGGCCTTCAAATATTGATCTGAAATTCAGTGTCATCACTGTGGATCTTTAATCACTCTCTGCTGAAGCGAGTATCAGCCCGGCAGATCTGCTAAGGTGCAAGATGCCATTCTGCACCGCTCAGATAACTTACAGACATGTGGAGTGCTCATTTTTCCCTGTCTGCCCCGGTGACCTCTGCCTAACTTAAAGGTACATCTTGGGGGCATTTGATTTGGGCAGAACAGGGTGCTATCGGTGACAGAGGAACTAATCCAGTCTTGTGCAGATTAAGAGTATTTGTGGAGTGGGGTGTGTTGGCGCTGGCGCTGGGAATGGAACAGAGGGGCTCCTATCAGCTCTCCAGGCAGGCTAGCCCTCAGGCCAGCGCAGTCCTACAGGAGTCTTTGTACTTCCCAAAGCCTCCACTCTCCTCTCACTCACTCTGTATCACTTCTCTTCCCTCCTTGCCCCCTCGCCCTCTTTCTATAGGCTGTCATATATTCCCTGCTCCATTTCCGCCCTTTACATTTATGAATTTGTGTTGTTTTGCTCCAATGTGAGAGTTCTTTTAGGGGCTTTAATGATAAAAAAATCTGTCGTAAAATCATTTTTCCTAGCCACAGAACTTGAGGCAAATTACGTTTGTTCTGCTAATTATAAAATCATAAATGCCATACTTTTAAACAATAACTTAATTGTCTAAAGTGAAAAAACACAAATAACTTACATAAGAGTGTTGCTAACTTTTACCCCTTTGCTTTGTTTATATATGTTTTGTATCGCTCTTAGCTCTGTCTCTGTTACATTGTTTTATTCCGGAGAGAAATCCAACAAAGAACATCTCGTCGAACATTCACGCAGACAAAAAAAATGTAATTTGGCTGTTGAAGAAATTAGGGAGGTATGAAAGGGCCTCTTTTTGTGTTTCAAGTGGACTATTTATTTATCTGAAAGGATGCACATTGTATCAATTTCCACTCCCCCATTCACTTCGCCACAGGCCGGAGGGCTCAGAAGTTGAGAGAATTAATTACTTTTTTATTATTATTTATAAAGTAATCTATCTGTTGAGAGGGAGCAGAAAAAAAGAGAAGGCGAGAGGAGGGGGTGAGAGAGGCAGGGAACGCCCTGGAGCATTGTCCTTTAAACTAGGTCCTGGCTCACATTATCTCCCAAACCAGCACTCACACAACGTCGAACAACAAACGAACTCTGGGCTGCTGAGGACGCTGTATGCAAGGAAAGAGAGGGAGGTGGGGGAGAGGGGAGGGAGGGAAGGAGGGAAGGAGGGAAGGAGGGAAGGAGGGAAGGAGGGAGTAAGTCTGGCTAATCTGGCTGTTTTTTTCTCTTTAAAACTTATTTAAACTCCAGTCTTGTTTAATGCACATGTGTGTGTCCGATCGGTATAATTTAACTTGAGTGACGTCTTGGTGCAGCAGATCCAATTCAGTGAAACTTAAACTTCAAAATATTGCATTGATAATAACGTTGTCAATCCAAAAACTACATTACATGAATGCCTATAAAGCTGTGTTCATGTTGAAATCTAATATAAATAATTGTATTCTTATGAGAGTAAATTCCCTGGCTAAGAGTATGCCAGCAGCTTCACTTTTTTCTTTTTTTAGAGACTATAATATCCATAAAGTTTTGTTTTACAAAGCAACAGAAACAGATGAAGGTATCCGGTGGCAGAGCTCATGTGACTAAGTATCATTCAACCCCTGAATGTAAAGTGAGATAACTTTATAAGGACATCAAAGTAGCAAAGCCATGCAATTAAACTGGACGCTGGCATAAAAGATGTGGATGGAAAAAGACAACTATGCTAAAGGGCTGAAGTAACTCCTTTTAATAATGGAGTGAAAACAAAACCTATACCTGATGTGACGCTATTGAGAAACTGACCTCTTATTATGAGCTTATATCCTCCCCTCAAGCAAAACACAAATCATTAAGACTGTACGGGAACGAGGTCCTAACAGAGGACAACACTTAGACTTTAGATTGCCCGACCCATCCTTATTCTCTAAAATAGCAAAACTGCCACAATGTCAATGATAAGAAGTAATTTTCTTTTGAAGAACTTTTATGAGCATGAATAATATTCAAGGCATTTGTTGGCTATTCTATTTAATAAGGAAGCGATGTAATCAAGCTTTAATTAACCAATGACTAAAATTGACTCATGCCCTGCAGCTGTCTCTCAGGACACTTAATAAGCCCCCCCCCCCCCCCCCCCCGCCCATCACAAACCATCAGGACACATACTCCTCTCATCCTCAGAGTGTGCAGCTCTGCTCCATATGGGAGGAAGCATCACATGTGTCCAGCATGAAGAGGGCCATGAATCTCCCTCTTATGGATACATGTCACATGCTTTGTCCGCAGATGTGGAGGAGATGGGGGGTGGGGGTTTCCATACTGATAGAATTAACATGTGGAAATGACTAACCAGCCTTTATGTTTCTGATGTGCTTCGAGTGCTTCATATTTCCTGGGAGGCTTTTTCTGAAGATATGATTAATTTGCAGAATATGGTTAATTTTCCCTCTGTGGGATATTCCTGGCTTAGTGCATCATTTGTGGACTATGTGGCTTGCACAGCCTCCATGTTTGCAGCCTATGTGTGTGCACGCATGAGTCCGATCATGTGTGCATTCATGCAAACATATGTCTGCGAGTGTATCACCCCTGTGTAACCACCTCCATGATGGGCTAATTGGTTTAGCAGCAGAGGGGCCAAAGGCCAATGCAGCATAGCAAAACTCAACATGAACCTGATGTTGAAGGGAAGGCTTCCCTGCTATAGGAGGGAAGCATGTGTGGGACAATTCTCTTTTTACCACCAGCTCTCACACACACACACACACACACACACACACACACACACACACACACACACACACACACACACACACACACACACACACACACACACACACACACACACACACACACACACACACACACACACACACACACACTCTACTTTCCTTTTTCACTTAAAGAAACTCGCAGCATAAGAAAACAAAATTCTCCACAGTGTTCTGGGCCGCTGTGCTTCAGACTAGGGTAGCACTCGAGGTAATCTCTTCCATTTAAAAAATGTTTGAGACCTTCTTCTGACGAATGTCACATGCTATTACATTAATCTAGAATATTGAATTGGAAGCTTTTATACGCTATGAATAATACACACACTGTGATGTTCAGCAAGCCTCAACCTGCAGTTTCAGCGTGCCCCTCAGTACGGTTTGTGCAGCCTACTTTGTGTGGGGATCTGAGGGGATCATTTACCAGTTCCAACTCCATTACTATTCATGAGATGGGTAGGCTAGGGGCGAGGGATTAGGGACTCCCTTGGTGCTTGTTGTGCTGCAGGCTCGGGCTCGGGCCTCAGGCTCCAGGACAGGGGCCGTCTGGAACGGATGGTGGGTCTATTATCACCCTGGGACCCTTCTGTCCCACAGCAGAACACTAACTGGCAGCGCCAGCTAATGGGAACAGTCTCTCTTGTTCCCTTTCTCCTTTTTTAACCTCATCACTCTCCTTGTATCCTTCCCCCTGCTTTTTAAAAGAAAAAAAAAAAGATGGCGAAGTTTTCCCTCTCCCTATTTCAAAGTTGAAAATGGGATATTTCTATTGCCATCTTTACCGTGAAGTACTAGGATGGCACTACATCTGCAGGAAAAAAAGTGCTTTCCCTCAACTCTGTCAATGCTTTGATCCTCAATTTTCCAAATGTCTAACATCCTCCGTTTCCCCTCCCCCCCCCCCCTCCAGGTGATGAGTATCCTGAGTAACCCCAGCGCTGTATCCTCCCAGTCCCAGCACGACTTTTCCATTTCCCCCCTGCACGGCAGCCTGGAAAGCTCCAACCCCATCTCTGGCAGCTGCAGCCAGCGCTCCGACAGCATCAAGGACAGCCTGGCCTCCTCCCAGTCATACTGCCCCCCCCACCTACAGCGCCACCAGCTACAGCGTGGACCCCGTCACTGCAGGCTACCAGTACAGCCAGTACGGCCAGAGTAAGTACACCCCTCTTCAACATTTATATACTCTGTGTTTGGGCTTTAGCTTTAGTTGATTGTTTGTCCAAATGAGTCATTCCTCTATATCATCCTCTATGAAGAGAAGCCCAACTCCCAGGCCAGAGAGCCTACTGACCTTTGCACCCTTGTTGGTGAGGCAGACACGTGCTCTTGATAAAGACCCCCACCCACCCCCCCCAACCCCTCCTCCACCACCACCATCCTCCTAGAGAGTTGCCTTAGTCACACCCCACTCCACTTGGATGGGAAAGAGGAAAGGGCCACTTCAAAGAACGGCACACCCTCAGGGGCCACAGTGTCCTCTTGCCCACCTCTCTCCCTCTCTTCTCCATCACACACACACACACACACACACACACACACACACACACACACACACACACACACACACACACACACACACACACACACACACACACACACACACACACACACACACACACACACACACACACACACCCTCAGGGCAGGAAAGAGTTTGCTTTATTAGATTAGCATAATTGACTGATGCTGTCACAGCCATTCATAAGAGCTAAAATGAAGCACACTTCCCCAACAAGCCAGCCGGCGATCCGACATTTGTTTGTATTTATATGCAGCTTCTAGTCGTGAAGTGCTGCATTGTTCATCTTTTTTGATGTTGTTTGTGTTGCGGTGCGTGAATGCATGTGAGTGTGTGCCAGTCCGTCACGTTGTGTGTGTGTGTGCGCCCCAGTGTTTTGTCAGCCAGCATAGACTGATGGCAGTGCGGATGTGAGCTGATGTGAGGGTAATTAAGATGGTGATTGAGCACAGTAGATGGGTAATGAATGGAGGAGAGAGGAGAGAGCTGCTGTCTGAGGATGAAAATGAGCGGCCATGTGGAGTGTGGAGGGCATGAAATCAGAGATGCCAAGAGTAATGAAGACTGGCACACAGAACACACACGGGGACCCGTCTGAGTGACAGCATGGAGACTTTACCAGGATGCACATGCTCTGTGCCAGCAGCGTGCCAACCTCAGACAAGGGACATGGGAGGGGGTTTTATCTTTCTCTCTCTCTCTGTGAATTGTTTTTCGTTTGACTCACTCCCTTCTGCCACAACTTATTTCAGCCTTAATCAGAGGAATGAAATGAGAGTGAAAGGCCTTTATGTCAGGATTCTACCACCTGTCTGACGTGTGATTTTCCTTTCTTTTTGTTTCTGTGCAGCTGCTGTGGACTACCTGGCCAAGAACGTGAGCTTGTCCACCCAGAGGAGGATGAAACTTGGAGACCACTCGGCCGTGCTCGGACTGCTGCAGGTGGAGACAGGACAGGCCTACTAAACCCTCCCTGGGAGGCAACCTGCGCCACTCTCCTCCGCCCTCTGCCACCCTCCTCCATGCTACATCCAGTCTGGACTCCAGCTCGCCTCTTTGCTGCTCGCTCCGCAGCCTGGCCATGACATCAGAGCACAGACAAATTTACGCTTGCGGGTGTGACAATGCACTCCGGGGAATGGAAGTACACTTTTCACACCATTGTCAACCACCAGGCGGCTCTGAACCCTCTCTTCTAAATATTTGGGCATCTCTGCCTGCTCCTTGTACTCCTCCCCCAGCCCCATACTCTGTTTTGATTTGGTCCCATACAGGACCCCTGAACACCCGAGGATGGTCGGGTTCCTGTTTGTCAGGGCTGCAGTCCAGCACACATTAAGAGCCATCAACAACATGTACTTTGCCCTTGCTGTTCATAGTAGTTAACAAAGCCAATATCATTTGAACGATTCCTTTTTGATATTGTTAAGATTATTGTTGCTGTTATATGATTATGGTTAATGTGATTTATGTTGTTCTTTGATTCCATTCGTATCTCTTTTCTCTGTTAGATGTCGGTGTGTAAAACACAGTGTGGATGACTGAGATGATTTGGGAGTAAGTGTCTGTGGCGTGTGCATGTTTTGTGTGCCGGCACAGTCACACAAAGAGAAGATGATTGTTTTCCAAGCTGCAGTTCCTCTGCCTGCTCCCTGAGCTCTAATGTTCATGAGCGATTTGACCTTCCCTCTTTCATATTCATCTTGACATTCCTAAAGAACTTGGCCACTCTGTGGGAAGTCTGGCTGGATGGATTCTGCAGGGAATTAAAGCAGCATTTTGGCGGCCAATAGCTTTCCCCTTCTAACCTCCATCCCATCCTTAGCTGCAGTCCATGGGGAGGGGGGGCATTGTTTGCAAAAACAGGATTGGGGAAATTAATGTATTTTGTTTAGAAATATGGACCTTGCCAAGGAGGGCTAACTCAATTCCCCCCCCCCCCCCCTTCTCTCCTCCTTCCAAATCCCATCTGCCGGGGAACCCTGTGTGACTTTAACAGTGTAAAGCAGATTAAATCACACAGAAATAATGTCAAAGCTAATTCACAGTGACCCTCCAAATGACTAGCGAGTATTTCTGTGTTTACAGCGTAATTAGCTAATTTTGTAAATGCACCTTCGGCTGGTTTCCGCTCTCAGACTAAACAAGCATTCCTTCTCAACATTCCACCGGAACGTTCCACGAACAAACTGCCGACATTCCAACGCTTTCTGTTGTGAGATTAAAAAGTGCACACGCTGTGCCATTCACATGCACTCTGGAAAAATCATCTAATTAAGTCAGTAACGAAAGGGCACAGGTAACCGCAATGTTTGGCCCTCCTCTCTGGTTTGGACCAGAGCCCCCCTCTAATCTTACTCATTGAAATGTAAAAAAGAAAACAATTAAAGAATAGTGGATATGAGACATTTGTGAAGCACTCATAGTTGACTTTTGACACTATCCAAGACCAGCTGTTCCCTTTTGAGATGTGTGTGATATTTTCTCTGGCATCAGTGTGATGATGATGTGTTGTCCACCTTATCTCAAGACAGGATTTGGTCCTCAGTCGCCTTTAAAAACTGAAAACTGTACAGTAGCTCGAGCAGATTGTGTATCGTTTGTTTATAAAGAGTATGTTTTATACTAAAACACAACTATGTTGAGTGGTAGGTAAGCAAGGGATCTGTGGAAGTAAATGTTTGATTTGAGTTTCCTTAACTGGCTTGTTTTCCGTTGTTGTTTTTTTTAACTGTATTTAATCGGTTTACCAGTTTTTACCAAAAGCTTTGTTTTTGGGCCCAGGTAGGAATGAATTTGTATAAATTAGTCAAATATCAATTCCATTAAAATGTTCCAATTAAAATTGTACAAAGAGGATCAAACTGAGCTCAATGGAAAGTGAAAGTTGACACAGGAAGATCCCTAGACCACGGAGGACTGTTGTATATTTGAAAGATGGCCGGAGGAACCATCTTCATGTGTCAAAGCATTTTGAGGATCTCACAGACTGATTCTTAGTGCAGATCAACCTCGACTGGACCGTGGATCTGACACTCCTGAACCCCGAGACTCGGTCCAGGATGGTGATGATGAAGCTGGTGAACACAGCTTCTCTGCTCTGGGAAACTCTATAGTCTCATTGGATCTGTGGACCAATAAGACTTCAGGAGAAGAAGTCAAAGACTCAGCACTGAATGGCTGCAGCTCAAACTGTTCCGCTTAGACGCCTCACTCGTGTATATTTTAAAAAGGAAGAATTTTAGAATCGTCTTTAGTGTATCAAACCCATTTCTAACACTTGCGTCAATAAACATTTGGATATTTAAAGCATACGAGTCCTTATCCCCCCTCCAGTCTGTTCGACCCCTAACCTGTTTAGTTGCTTTCTGACATCTGTGCTTTGCTTTACTCCTTTTTCTGTTCCGCATGTGTGTATATTATCATGGTATAATTTATTCTGCTGTATGAAGTATTAGAGTAGTGGGAAACTTGTACTGGTATTTACTACCTTCAGCCTGTTGGTGTGTTTACTGTAACACTGGCGTAACTGTTATCAATTAAAGATCCAAAAATGATATTGCAGTGTGTCTCTTTTGTCATTGTATTGTTTTCCATCTCAACAAAATGAAAATACTTTCTTTCTCTCTCTCTCTCTCTCTTGCTTTTTTGAAGATGTTCTGGTTGCAAAATAAAACAAACGAGCAAAAATAAGTAAGCAAAATAAAAGATGCTAGTTGGGCAGGTAAGATTCAAAAGAACTTTTAAAAAGCGCATATAGTGTTCCTCAACCAATAGCTTTACTTTAATTTTCTCAAACAACCATTCATCATTTAAATTCACACTTGGCTAAGGAACTAAGGAAGTTCAGCATCGTATTTGAATTTATTGGATGATCGAGTGGTTATCGAGAAAACTGCAGAGGCCAAGAAATCGGACAAACCGGCACTACACAAGCGTCTTTATAACATAACATTTTTATGAAAGATATTTTTCTATTTGGAGGGTTTAAAGCGATTTATAAACTAATGCATAACAAAGAATTAATCTAAAAAAACATTTATAATTGATAGATCTTTTAGGCCATTTTCTAAGCAACAAGGATGGAAATCCTCTGCTTTCAACTCATCAAATGTAAGAATGTGTTGTCGTAAATCATTGGGATTAAATATCTTTAAGTAAATGCAGTGGGAAGGCATCACCTTATGCTCCTTAATTATTATTTTCATTTATTAGAGTAAACATGTAACTGTAATAATGCAAATAGCTGCTGGTTGCAGCACTAGAGTAAAATAAATGAATGCACCTGTTCACATATGCATATACAAATATATCTGTGTGTGTGTCCTCTGTGTGTGTCCTCTGTGTGTCCTCTGTGTGTCCTCTGTGTGTGTTCAAGTACATTTGCGGAGCCGGCAGGCCACCACTGGACTGTTCCAGCGCTGGTGATGTGATTAGGGAGTGATGAGAGCGCAGACGTCCCACACTCAGAGACACAGACAGAGAGCGTGTCTCGCTGCAGCTGCAGGAAGTCATTCATTGTGCCACTGACCAGCAGCGCTCTGCACTCTGCCACTGACCGGGGAATGTTGTCTGCAAATCTCTGTGGTATGGTGTGACTGTGAATGCAGGGGAACTAACCGGTGTGTTGTAGAGGCATCCGCTGTGTTTTTTATTACAGTGGAGCTCATTCAGTTTTTATCATCAGCACTGCTGGAGGTATGTGAAACACGCCTTAGGTATGTTCATTTAATCCTGACGGATTTCAAACACACTTCAAACATGTAAGATATGTCTGCTGTCACTGCAGCTATAATATGTCTTTGCATTGTGAATTATATCAGACAGCAAATAATGCCATGTTGCTCTGTAAGAGAGGTATTTACATTTGATATAGCAAATAATTACTTAACTGTCCATTTGCAATTTAATGAAACAAATGAAATGCAGTACTAATCACAAGTCATCATTAACATCAATTTGTATTAGGAGAAACATTTGTTGCTAAATAAACTAAGGACTCATCTAATAAGATTTATTTGGCCTATATTATTATGAGGTAACTATCATTCATATTTCAAACGTTGTTAAATGTCAGAATATTTTTGGAAATGTCATTGAATATAAATAGATGCAGTTTAATTAGTTTTCCCTTTAGATTTACAGATTCAAATTAGCTTCAAACTGCAGTGCACCACATTATATCATCAGGGCTCAGATCAATTTGATTCCAGTGGAAATTCTCTTCAGTGTTTAATTACACAACACACATTTAAAACACCTGAAAAAAGATGCGGCTCTGAAGGACAATGTCATTAAGGCAGGAATATGGTCAGTAACTAAGATTTAATTTTTTTGTGGGATAGGATTCCAGTGGATCCTCTAGACTTCTTTTTAATACATTGCTCAATATTCTCTATGACAGCTGTGTGGCATCCCTCATATATGCCTCTAAAAGTTTGTGTTCTGGTTGTCCAGATTAGACCTTGGCATGAGCTATGGTTGTCCCCTTTGCTCCAGCTTGTCTCCTGAGGTGCCGGCCTGAGAGTTTTGTCTCCCTCCTCGGTCTGCTGTCACTCAGACTGGACGAAGTGGCAGCTCAGGCAGTGGTGTGTGGGAGAGCTTTGTGACACTTCCCTCATCTCCTCCTTTGATCCCCTAATTGATTGACTACAGGAGCAGAGGATAAACAGAGCCCACAAGAGCCGATTCCACTCGCCCCTCTGGAGTGGTTTAGATAAAGTGCAGAGGCCCGAGCTCTCCGTTCCTCCTCTCCCCTCTCTATATGGACATACGGCCATTGAAGGTGGCTCTGCGCCACGGTAGCTTAGCCGTGGGCTGTGTCCTCAGGCCCGGGGCTTGCGTACTGCCCCTGTGCATAAATGGCTGGCAGTAATGGGTTTGTTTAGATCACAGGGATGGAAATGAAACTCCTGAGCCTCGCCGTACAGTCCAGGAGGCCCTATCGCTCAGGAGGCAGCGATAGAGAAGTCACAGCCTCAGCCTGGTCATACTCACTTTGGAATTGAGCCATGGCATAGAGGCTCTGATTCAGATCTAATTTAGAACCAGGCTCCTGAACCTGGCCATGCTGTGATAAATAAACCTGCTGCTGAAGATTCAGAAAAGCCATGAAGAAGAAGACGACGGTAGAACAGAAACAACCAATGAGGGACTCCAGTAAAGAAAAACAGGCCAAAAAATGACTCAATTTTAAAGGAAAGAAATGTGTTTGAAAACATGACTTTTGAATGATTTAAAACAGATATGATAATTATATTCTAATTTTACAAATCTGTCTTCAGAAAGAGAGTTCAGAGCCGTGTGCAGGTATGCTAAGAAATGATTAAGAGATGCTCTGGGGGTCTTGGTTTTATTCTTTGAGATTATGTGTCACGGGGAGTAAAAAGCTCCCAGCTGTCGCCATGAAAGCACTTACAGTATAATAATCCCCCAAATCCTGTAATTATGCCAGCATACGCTGTGTACCTGAGCCTCAGCTTTGTGCTCGTCACCTCAAGGATCCCACTGACACAGACACAGACGCACAGCTTGGTGTGCATATATCTCCTACTCAACTGTGTGTTTTGCATAGGGAGAGAATCTTATTTTCAGAACATTTTAGTGTTTGAAATGTCATGGTTATCCATCTCAGGTATTACAGATAGACAATCTGTCATGTATAAGTAAAATGCAGAAGCTCAAATGGGGTATTGTCATAGCTTAAAGTCACCTTATTTACCAGAAACTTCAAATGAAATATTGCACCCATTTGGCATTTTTTGAGTTTATATTTTAAATATGAGTTATAGCGATAGATATTGCTGAATATTGCAAATACATGTATGATGCATTCCTGCACAAATACACACACACACACACACACATCAATACACACATCCCTTAATGTGGTGTTTTTACAAAAAAAAGGAGAAAAAAACAGTCCAAGTAAAGTTGTAAATCTAAGATATCTGAGCGAGATAAAAATCACTGTGAAGCCGAGCTTGATTTACATTTAAAATTTGAGCTGTGCTCTCAAACTAATTAATATTAATAACAAAATGGAAATGAGAGCAGTGAAGAACAAGCTGGGTGCATTCAGTCAGGAGATTCATATATAAGCCCTTTCTCAGTAGAGGTGGGCTCTAAACAGGCGTGACGGCAGGGCATAGACCGCCATACACAGTGACAATTTTTCTAGATAATAGCCTATCATGCAGGATACAATTTAAATTAAAAAATGCAATTTTCACCTTGAAATGAACAAATGATTACAGTTTCTACACAAATTAAGGCATCCAGGCTGTGCCTCAGTACTGTGCCAAGGCCATGAAACCTGACATAATTACCATGAAATACATTTTCAAATATTTGTATTTTGTCCATCGCTTTAAAACATGCCACTCTGCCTTCTGTGGGTTTGTGATCTCACCTTCTGGGGGAAATACATAAAAAAGAGAGAAAATCATCAGAGATGAAAAGCTCTTCAACAGGAGAGATAAAAATGTGGAAAAAACAACCTCCCATACACACAGTAAATCAGTGCAGCTCCGCACAGCGGCCCCTGGAGCTATCTCTAAAAGCCAAATTACCGCTCCTTATCTAAGGAATCATATCTACTGGTTATCTGCTCCTGAGATAGGCTCCTCTCTCTCTTGTGCCTTGTGCTCATCGCTAGAAATGCTATTTATTTGTGATTACAGACACCCTTTGAATAAAAGATGTTTGTGTTTGAGATCCAAAGTTTCGGCAGATTCTGAACTCTTCAGATTCTTCAGAGAGTAGAGTATTGAAGGCAGAACACCTTATTTGGGCAGGCTTGCTAGGGGTGGTCTGCTGCAGAGAGAGGGATGAAAGTGTAGCCGATGGGAAATATGAGACAAGACCTCAAACTTCTCTGACGCTTCACACATATGCTTTTGGAGGGGATTCATACTGAGATGAGGTGTCGAATTGACTTTAAATGTAGAACCTTATATGTTTGAAACACATGGAGACAGGAAGTTTTGGCATGTATTTTGTAGATAGCTGCCAAAAGCTGCAAAGTTTGAAGTTTATGCAGTTTCTCTACTCAGAGATATTAATGCCCTTAACTTTGAGGCCAAATGTAAAAGTAAAACATAATGTATTGAGCAAAATCAATCGGGATGTAATAATTTTTCTTCTTCATACTGAGTGGGAGTTGTTTAATATAAAAACAAATATTAAATGGACACAATTTTTCATTTTCACATATTTTCTTTGCTTCCCCACTTCGGTCTGATCACATTGTGATGTTTCTGCAGGGGTTTCAAGATGGTCACCTACAAACATAAACTCTTAACGGAAAATACTGTAGTTGTTGTTGTTCTTACAAATAAGAGAAATAAAGAATATATTTAAAAAAGCTGTTGATTCAGAAACCAGGAACTACCTTTCACCCCATTGACAGATTATCAAACCTATTTTGAGCAAAGTATTTTTTAAAACAGATTGCAATGATGGACGGCTTGTTGTGATTACTTTTTTAAAGTGCCTCCCATTTCTTACCTTTCCTCTTTTTCCCTCCATCTGTTGAAGTCCCTCAGCCAGAGAGGCGCACATCAGATTTCAATAGTTGACCTCTTAATGCTGAGGTCAGCACTGCACCGGCAGCGATTTCACACTCAAGATGAAAGGGAAATGAACACTGAGGATGCTGGGGGTGACATGGGGCCCTGACCACGCTAGCCACTGCCACTCTAACCACTTCACTGCACCAGGCGGGGATCTGAGTGGAGCCGAGGAGGAGGTGCTAAGATTGTGGTTTGCCACCTGTATAACAACAGTTAAAGTCACTGACCTTCGACAGACACGCAGTGATTGGTTTTCAGCAATGTTAAAACTCTGACAAAGCCACCTAGTGCTATTGATTTCTGATCAAACTAACAGAAGCGGACACACGTCAAGCGGCTCTACTAGCACCGGCAGGTCTAGAGAGCTCTCGGTGCTTTTACAAGCTACTGAACCCGGACAGGTTTTCCTTTTCCACCAATGAGCCGGGGCCATCTTAAAAGACTCCTGATGCTAAGCGTCAGACTCCCGGGCTTGCCTGCCCAGCTACAACTGCTAGTTACTGCTGCATTTCTCCAAGGCCATTATTGAATGAACACTGAGACAAGGCCAGCAGTGAAAGGACAGTTTGGTTACACCGCCGTGAGGCTTGAGCTCCTCAGAGTAATGTACCGCTTAAGTACCTGTCAGCTTTATAAAGGAGGGAGTAGACTGTGTAAATGTGTGTGTAAATAGAGTGTCAGATCAAGACCCCAGGGAGTGGAGGTGGGGAGTGTGTGTGTGTGTGTGTGTGTGTGTGTGTGTGTGTGTGTGTGTGTGTGTGTGTGTGTGTGCGTGCGTGCGTGCGTGCGTGCGTGCGTGCGTGCGTGCGTGCGTGCGTGCGTGCGTGCGTGCGTGCGTGCGTGTGTGTGTGTGTGTGTGTGTGCTCTTTTGTTCACTAATGCATATGTGAGCATGTGTGTGTTTGTGTGTGCATGTGAGTGTCACAATAATGATCATTTAACCCTGCTCAGCATTCCCCTGGGCTCCATGTTCCCCTTTCGACTTCATGGTGCTCCCGGCTCTCTCTCTCTCTCTCTACCTCTTTCCCTCTCTCTCTCTCTCTCTCTCTCTCACTCTCTACCTCTTTCCCTCTCTCTCTCTCTCTCTCTCTCTGCCTCCTCTGTCTGCTCCTCACGGCTGGACACAGTTGGGGTGCAGCTCCTTATTCATTCATGAGAGAGGCACCGGATAAATAAAAAGGTTCATTACTGTGCTAAAGTGTTACTAATGACATGTACCTGCCACTGAGCACCTCCGAAAATCTAATGTGACACACTAGAATGGAAAATCTATTCTGCCGTACCGAGGCCTCCAATGGAGCCAGCACATACTCTATGGAAATTTCTCTCCGCCTGCCCTCCAATTGTGTCTCTCTAAAACCAATATTTACAATCCCATAGCCATTATGTCCTACTACGCCCTCTGCGCCTGCTGTTGCGACCTCCATATTAGCTGAAAATTGGACTTTGCAAACTTAGCAGGGGGGAAAGAGACTCTTCTCGCAGATGAGAGGGGGAAGCACCAGGAGACTCAGCATGAGGTGGCTGTGCCTCTCAACTGCCTGCTGCTCAAACCTTTACCTGACAACACCCATCAAATGGCAAACAAAAATACAGATGAATGCACCGTGCTGCATTCCATCATTTAGTCTCTTCAATACATTCAAAGTGTAATCAAATGCTGATTGAACTTTAACTTACTGTTAGAAAGACAATTTATGTCTGAATTGTAATCATGAAAACACTAAAAAAGCTACTTTGTGTTGTTTCTCTTGAGCTCTCTTTTACCGCAAGAAAAGCGTCACTTGATCACGTACTCTCACCCACTGGCTTATAGGCTATGCAAATTAGCACTTAAGCAGCTAGAATGTAGGTTGCAATTGTCTGATTAATAATGCCAAATTATAGGATTGATAGGAGAGAGGCTGGATGAAGAAGCTTCTAAAGCACCCACAGTGACAGCTCTTAATGTCTTTGATGGCACACTTCAATAGTGCTGCTTGTTTAAAGCAATGCCAACTATGTTTCTTAGAGATGGATTTCTATTTTAATCAGGTGCATATACCGTTTGGTTGTCAATTATAGTGAAATATAAGGGTTGCTTTCTTATTTCATCACAATTTTATTTTGTAGACTTGTGTACATGATTTGTATACATGAGAAGCTCAGATTTTGACATTATTCTTTTAAATAACATGTAAATATTATCAACCATATTATTTTCATTTAATGTCATTACGAGATAGCCTGTCCTTTATATTTCCATGCTGCCGGTTCTTGCATGATGTAATGCAAATCAGTAAAAAGAATGTACTTAATATATGTGAAATGTAAAATGTACTCATCTATCATAAAGTTAAAACAGTTGACCTAGTCGGTTTTTCTCCTTCTGGGATCTCTAAATGGGAAACACAGTAGCACATTGGTGCAGCTATTTCCAACCATTTTAATTTGCATACAAAAATATAATGTATGATTTAAATACACAGATTTTTATGCAGCCTTTTTTCTACTCATCTATCCAGTGATGTATCCGGTCTAGGTGGTTGTTGTCCTCCCCTCCTGAAAGACTGCATCTTTGAGAGCGCAGTATCTAATTGAATCATGGGTATCATCAGTGTCTCAGCAGAGTCTTAAATGACTGTTTGCTCAACATGTCTGCCCATTTCCACTGATTAATTCATTCGAAGCCAAACGAAATGTTCTGCCTTGTTTGTCATGTTACATCCGAGCCCTGCAGTCATTTCCCAACCGGAGCAGAAACACTGAAGAATAAAGCAGACAATTCATATATAAAGCTTAATAATAATCTAGGTAGATT
The DNA here is from genome assembly GCF_902827115.2 of Pseudochaenichthys georgianus. Taxonomy (NCBI): domain Eukaryota; kingdom Metazoa; phylum Chordata; class Actinopteri; order Perciformes; family Channichthyidae; genus Pseudochaenichthys; species Pseudochaenichthys georgianus. Next base: position 15,887,770 of record NC_047507.1, on the reverse strand, counting down.
TTAATAGTGATACATTTTTAATTAGTACATTATTAAATGTCTAATGCCTTTATAAAACAACTTAATCATTTCTATATCTAGACGTAAATATCAAATCCCTACAGAATGACAGATTTGCTTGCAGGTTTACACAAGAAGCAGAAACGGTCTCAAAGTGGTGTGTATAGGTTCATATTTTCACACAAATCTCATTGTAGATTGTATTCCAAATAAATGAATAAAAAAAAGTGTAATGATTCTCCTCTGGAGTATTTATTCTCCTCTTGAGCCACAAGGCACAGTGAGACCACTCGTTCACGCTATTAGATATGATGCAGAAAAAGGGAACAATAATCAAGAACAGGAACAATTTTCCGTTCTTCCAAAGCAGAACAGATTTAGCATCATTGCACAAATCTGCCCGTGTTGTAGTACAGTAATTAAATGAATTATTCAGATTATTTAACATTAGTGATGCATGGACATTTGGTCAAGCTAAGTGTCCAGAGTGGTCAGACATGACCTAACAGCAGATGGAAATGAAAACAGCAAATCGGTCCATTTTGATCTGATATTTTCCAAATTAAGTCTTCTATGTTTAAACGGTTTTAACCAAAATGAACTCACATCGAATGGAGGTGCTCAGTCTGATCCCAGTGGGTCTGTAATCAGACGTGAACCATGTTTTATGTTTATGTTTTTTATATCTTGTCCTTGTATGTTTCTTTGTAAAGTGACCTTGAGGTTATGAAAGGCGCTATATAAATTCAAGTTATTATTATTATTATTATATTGGCCCTTAAATAAATACAAGATACTTTCCATTATCCACAGACTACTTGAACAGTAAAGACAAATATTTGATCCCTAAAAAAAAACACAGGTGTGAAAGGCCAAATGTGAAAGGCACTATTTTGTTTAAGGTATAAGGAGTGCCTTTTCCGGCCACCCCAAAACGGTTCAGACACCTTGTTTTTTATTTAAATAGTAATTTATATTTGAACAACGTATGTGTAAAAAAGAACACATTTTCTTTTTTTTATTACAGAAGAGATGAAAGGTTTTCTGACTTCTTATTTGAGTAGAACAACTATTTGTAGTATAAAGATTAAAAAAAGAACAAAATTAGTACTCATATGCTGTATATTTCAAAGAAAATGTGAGGTGTAGTCAAAAAGTTTTCACTTTGAGATTTAAAGTGAAAAGGAAGTGCTGAGGAAGAGCATGGCATTAGGTATACTGTAGGCATCGTTGCTTTCTAACTTTCTAAAAAAGGCCCTGTCCTACAGTAACTGACCCTGTTCTCCCCTTATGTAGCAAAAAAGAGTTCCAGTTGCTTTCACAGCTTGCAGGTTTCATGTACGGGCAGTTACAGTTGATCATAGGCAATAGACTGTAGTCTTCAGGTGGTGTCCTGGAGAAAGTTCTCTCCCGTTTTAGATAATACTGATGTATGTTGTGGTTTTACAGAGGATGTAGTGTTATTGTACGTAATTCATTAGTCTGATAATAAATTACGTCGTACGGGTTGAATACACTGAGGTGTTGTTAAATCACAGCCTTTGCCACAATCACTATAATTACCCCTGACACCTTCCAACGCTTCCTAAGGGTCATATAAAGCACATTAGCCACTCTAGCCATGCAGATCACTTAGACTTAGTGAGGCCTCCTCCTTTGAACATCACTGCAGCAACCGAAGAGCTTCATCCAGGGTTTGATACAGTGGGACATATTTCAAATGTGATGATTTCATTATGATGTGCCCTTCCTGCATGAAACATTAGTGTATTTGAAGAAGTGTTTCTTTAACATTTATTTTTCAATCCACTTTAAACTCAAGGGACATTTTTCATTATTTATGTCTTTATAATACAATTAAAATATACTTTAGGGTTTGATTGAGCGAACATTTGCTGCACTGTGTCTCTTTGAAAGGCCAGCTCAGTTCCTTATTCAGCAACCTGTTCAGTCAGTGATTGACTTTTCCCTCAGAGCCCTCCAGCAGATGAAGGAAGCTTAAACCTGTTACTGTCAGCTTCTCACCTGGATCATAAGAACTTCTGCTCGGAGCATGCAAACCAATATCCTCCTATTCTTCGCCCAGCCGCCCAGGATTCACAGCAATAGCTTTTCACAAAGACCAGGGCAGAGCGCGGTCCGTGTTATCTTATTGAGTTACCTGTAGCTAAGCTCTGAGCGAGCACACACAATGGCAGCCAGTTAATGACAGCGCAGGGCCTAACCCCTTGTCCCCGGCCTTTCCCTGAGCCTCATTTCCGCGCGGCGGCTGCCATTTCACAGCTGTTAGCCACAGACTCTCTTTGTCATGATTAGGGACAAATTAATAGATGCCTCCTGGTAATCAGCTTTCATTAGGGCTGTCAAACCATCAGTGGCGTTCGCTCAGTGCACTGGACACGGGATGATCACCTCCCAGTTGAGAGACACTACAGCTGGCTGCGTGCGGCTGTAGTGCTGCCTCTCACTGCTGTATTTGTGTGCTTGGTGTGGCTAACGTGTGGGTAACCAGTGCATTAGTACGCTCCTTCGTGGCACAAGTGCTTGTAGTTGGTGCATTAACAGTGCTCCGTGTGGAGCTGCAAGATGGAGGTCATCGTGGGAATGACATAAAGAGTAGTCTTTCTGCCGGGTATAATTGGCCCCAGCATGCTGAAAATGGACTGTGAAATGTAAGGGGGGGGGTCAAATAATTGATTTTCCCCCCAATGCAGAATCCAGGGCAGGGCTGTTTAGTGAGTAATTTACAAGAGCAGTTCAGCCCGGGCTGACTGGCATATCTGTTGAAAGTTCCCAGGGGCACAGCAAGAGATAACACACACCTGAGACCCTGGAGCAGACGGACAGCAGTCACTGTGCTACTCAGAGGGCAGAGAGGATTCACATCAAACTTACTTCCTCACATCAATGTATGCAGACGGGATATAAGGGCACACACACATACTCAGAGGATGATGGACACAGGCTATTGTAGAAGTCTCTCCTCTCACTCTGTCCATCTCTCTTTCTCTGTCCGTCCATTTCTCTCCGTCCCTACTGCCCTTTACCGCCTGCCCCCCTCTCTCTGCAGCATTTCTGGAATTGATGAAATAAACTCATCAGACTTCCAGCAAGTTTGGCATTGTGCAAGAGAGCTGAAGTCATTTCAGTATGTAGATTTCAGACTTAAACCCATAACCGTGTTGCGTGGTGCATGACCACCCCCACCTGCTGGAGAGAGAAGGCTGGGGTGTGCATGATGGGATAGGGATGTCTGTAAGACAGGATATAGCCTGGCGCTCTGTATGTTCAGTGATTTTGCTCCACCACAGCCGAAGGGACTTAAGACAATAGCCTTATGTCAGTTAGCATAATCTAGTGTCAAAATGGCCTTTCATTTGCTGTGCCAATATTGGGCGCAGATACATGTGTAAGCTAATTGAGAGGAAGCAGCTTTTAGACATCTGCAATGGGTAAAATTGGAAAATTCTTGTTAAGTACAAAGATGAGTGACGATTGTCAAGATCCATGATCGCTGGTAATTTGAATTTATGGAAAACACAATGATTAGCTATTGTTGTATTGTACCAGAAAGTCATTGCTGTCAGAAATGTAGATGAGCCACCTAGAGCTTGTGTATTGTGCTCATCACAACAAGGCATTTGTATGCCGCACAGTCAGTGCTTTTCAATTTTCTTAAGCATCTTGGTAAATTGCACCAAACAATTTTCAAGATCAATTCCAGCGTCAAAAACAATGCACACAAATCCCAATCTTCAACCCATATTGTGTGGGAGAGGGCCCCTGTGTTTGCATGAAGGTAATTACAGTGGGATTTGATGTTGTGGTGTGCCCAGAATTCTCCAGCTTTAGATCAGGCTCAGGGTGCTCCACCCCATTAATACTCCGTATGGGGAACCCAACTGTGATCAGAATTGGAAGAGCGGGAGGGGAAATCGATTTCATTTGCAGGATTATTGATGTTACCGAGATGCCGTTTGTATGAAACATAAAGTCTCATTTCAGAGGTTATGGATGAAACTGGATTGAAGGGCTGGCTGTTTGTTTTATTCAATGAAACATTACAGAAACAGAGAAGTCAATATACACACTGCTGTACAAAGCTCACCCGCATTGCACCACATTACATTTTTGAGCGAGTTTCTCCTATTTGTCTCCCTATAATGACAGAAACTACTGCATACAAAATACAGAGCATGTGATAACATGTGGAACATCTATGCATTAAAGGTGGTGTGCAAAAATAATTGTACTTTAATAGATGTGTAAATAAAGTAAAGTAAAATACATTTACTGTGTTGCAGGAGTTTTAAAAAGGGGTTTCAATGCAACACACAATGTAGGCAATGAGTAGTGACTTGGCTTTCAGCCTTTCACACCCTGTGCCAAACTTCCCCGTCCACCTGTTCCCTACATTTTTTAAGGAGGCTTAATAAGTCAGACTGATGTGCTGGCGAGGTGTTCACCCATACATTAAAAACAGTATCAGACTTTCCCAGGGTTTGGTTGGCCTAACAGCTGGATCTTTCAAGTGAATCCATTCCTCTCTTCTACTATTCCTTCTTCTTTTCTTCCTCCTCTGTGCCCAGTGTGAGCCACTGTAATTCCCACACGTATAACAGCAGCAGTTGGAGTGATGGCGAGCCAGATGGGAACGTTTTTTTCCGGGTTCACAGCATTCCTCTGATGACAACAGCGGGGTCAAGACAAGGTAAAGTGTTTAATAAAATATTTCATCATACCTTTGATTATACTTTATAGACAGAGAGAGAAATTCTGTGTCACAAAGTGATACATATAAAACCACTGAAACACTAGCTGTGTGTACAATATATAAAGTTCATATGAAGTTCCTCCATCAAAGAGATTTTTAACAACTGGTGATCAAATGAAGGGGTGTGGGCGTTTGTGGGCAGACTTTTCCCGACTCACTGTCCTTGTTCGGAGCAGATGTTCAGAGTGTTCTGGTGTCAGTGATGTGCAGTGTAAAAGCAGGCTTACACATGTCACCATATCTTTACAACAAGAAGAGGAAGTTATGTCATCGGACCAGCTGGCTCTAATATGTGCTGCAGCATTGTGTGAAATATAGATCAAAAACTTAAAGGTGGAGCCAAAACTCAAATAAAGCAGCTTTCTTGAGCTTCTTAGCTTTGGATTTGTAGAGCCTTCACACAATAAAATCTTTAGCAGATTTTCACAAGTTCTCATGAGTAAGTCATTAATTGTACACAGTGTACACACACAAGGACACACACGGTCGCCGTGTCAATCCTCCCTGCGCAGTTTTGTTTTCAGTGACAATAATTACGGGTTTAACATTCGAGAAATGGGCTTGTTGCTGATGATAAAGGAAATTGCAGAATTCCATCATAGAGCATTTGTATTTTGACAGGGAGAAAGCTGAGCCAAGTGAAAAAAGAGAACATGCCATTTTTGAGCGGCGTGTCTGTGAGTGGCTGGTGTTTTGATATGTGCCTGTGTGGAGCGAGAAGGGAAAGTGGGCCCCTGTCTGGGAGAAAGAGCTGAAGCTCTGTTATGGAGCTTAGGTCTCAATCTATCCTAATAAAAAACACTTAAGCCAAACAGCCCCCTCTTGCTCTCCCTGTGTCTGATCCTGGGAGCTACCTGCAGGCCCTCCACAGAACACATTTAATAATGGTCTCCACCTCGAGTGATGGGCAGTCCATACGACTTTAGGCTTGAGGCGGCAGCATATATTCTGGGAAGAATGAAGATTGTTGTACTGGCGTGAAGGGTGTGGTTAGAGTCCCCTGTTGGTTTCACAGGCCTAACAGCGCGGTATTGTTTTCAATCTTATTATGTTTGCCATTTTTCCAAACTACTTGAAATCAGCCACACTTAAACTAACATGTTTGTGTTTATTTTCCCCTTTTCATTCTGTGTTACCCAGGCTTTTCAGGACGCCATTCTGTGATGCTGTTTTTGGAGGTGGTTTGATGTGGTTTTCCTTTGGCACCACAATCCCTGTTTCTGTTCCACACAGACCCTGAAGTGAATGAGCGGGAGCGTAATGAAAGACTTGTACATTCCAAGGTGTTAAACCAGAATAAAAAGTGGCATTTTGTATTTGTTTTGCCTCATGTTTGATTCTTGGTAATGCAGACAATCAACAGGGTAGAGGAGTTAAGTGCATTATAAATTACTGAGAGGGAGCCACCTCGCTCTTGGAGCTCATCCTGATGCTGCTGCTGCCACTTTGGGTTATGTGAGGAGTAAAGTCCTTTAGCAGAGACCGTGGAGCTGCACCACAGCACTCCTTTGCATATCAAATAAACAGCAAAGCATGATGGCGCTGCCAACTCAGACAGCTATGTTATATGTACGCGGTGGTGCACATGCATTCGTCTGTAAAGGTGCCATTGGCGTCTATTGAATATCTTCTATGATACAGATCATTGTGACATACGTAGAGTCTGGGGTTGAGGTGGTTTGTGTGCGGAGTGTATAGATTGCTGAGGTTTCAGATGGCGAGCATTACCTTTAGGATGTGACACGTTTGATTTGAAGCATTGCAGGTAAATATGGTAATTAAAACAAACCCATTCACTGAGAATATAATTATAACAGAGAATCCTTTCAACCCTAACACTGCTCCCGATCATTCGTACTGCTTTCATGTTTTTGAATGTCATTGTGCTGATAAATAGATGTATTTTAATAGTGTAGGCTTTTATTTACAGTAAAGAAATATATATATAAAAGATCAGGATTTTCATGCTGAGATGCCATGTTTATGGTGCCCTTTTCTGTGTCCTCAATCCGTAAAGGAAAGATCCATGACTCTTATTTTCATAACAAAGCATCCCAGCGTCCAGCAAACAAACTGTTGTATGGATGTACTATTGATTTCACATTCACACGTCCGGATTTAAAGGGACTATGGGATTGCCCATGAATCCCAAATCTGTGTGCTACTCACAGTCTGTCAAGTTGACATCCACTCTCCTCTGTAAACTGGCAAGATTATTCACTCAACAGGATCTCTCTCCCTTTCATCCTGCGAACTACAGGCCAATCCGGCCGCTGACAGCCAAGTGATAGCATACAGATGGAAATGAAGGAGAGTGGGGGAATGGTGCTGTTTGTCAAACACTGGAGAAAGCTTCTGGGTTCAGGGAGTAGACTGCTGCACCAAACTGGGTCCTCACAACTCTGACTTCACTTACTGTGAGGTTTGAGCACTCAAAATCTCATACCTCACACAGTTATCAAACATGTTGTATGCCGGCTGAACTTAAATATATGATCTGATTACCACAAGATACATATGTTGTAGAACTATCAAAGTGACAGAAGAAATGTTACTTTTTACCACAAGCTTGTTGAAAGACAGCATGACCCCCTCACTTCCATTTCCATTAAACACACACAGATGTGTGGCACTATGAGCAATGATGAAGTATAGTGTTACAGTGCCAGTGTTTTTTGGCCTAAAGGGCTTGCTGATATGCACCAGAATTTATTTTCTCCCTCGGACGCCCTCCATTCGCTCTGTTGTGAACAACATATTATGAGCCGAAGAAGAAAACAAGTACGGAAAGAACTCACACTCTAAAAGGAAGTCATTCATGTTATTTGTGGAAGTAAATGATGTACAAGCCACCACATTGATAACAATCATATAACAACTGCACTGGTCTCAAAAACTGATAGGAGAAATATGTGCTGTGAAATGTATTTCCTTCTCCATGGGCAACAGATAATACGCATGCTTCCCTCTAGTCGGACAAGCTATACAAAGAATGTATGTTTCCCCTTCAATCTTAATATTGGCTCCTGCTAGGAGATTGTCATTGTGCTCAATTCACAGTCACTAGGATGAAACCAATTTGAACTCCTTTCAAGATAATGCAAATAAATATCAGCACCGATGTACCTGTTTTCTTTTTCTCACAAACTTCCTCAATTCCCTCCCTTATCAGCACACAGAGCATTTCTCTCTTTCTTAAGGGTCGAATGAAAGGTCTCTCTTTTCTTGAGAATCAAGGCAAAGGAGAAGCCTGGTCCAGGACTGATTCATGTCGCACACACTGGTGGGATGTTATGCATGGATAATTGATTGTCGAAGCAGCATGGCCACTGTTGGATCTTGATGGTGCTGCCGAAATGTCACCTTACTGATGTTACAGCGGCGCCGATATTAAAAAGGCTGGTCTCAAAGGCTTCCATCCAAACACACTCCTCTCCCACTGCGCCGGGAGAGACAGCGCTGTTTGTCAGGCTTCTATTTCAGAGAGACATATCTTGCATTTGCAACCTTATCTGCACAGGACAGTGCACCCACTTCCAGAAGTGCATTGAACATTTCCAATCATAGGGATATATCACTCTGCTTTTAAAGTGGATATCAAAAGTGTTGGAATAGTGAAGGGGAAAAAACGGCATAATTGAGATTGCACTGGATTTCTTTATAGGCTGTTTGTCTCCTTCAAAACCCTGAAAAATTACACTACAAGCTGCAAATACCGCCTTCGACAACAATAAAGAAGCCATCATCTTCTTGGGAATGTTTTCATATCCATTTAAAGTAGTTTTAAAGGAAAATTGTTTGGAACTGTCTCAGACATTAAGTCAGATAATGCAGAATGCATTTATATAAAAAGGAGGAGATTAAGTGAGTAGAATCCGGTTAATTTCAGAGTTGGAATTGTGTTCGAAAAGCTGAGCAGGGACTGGTAAACTGTGTTAATCTATAAAGGCTTATGCAGGTAAAAATAGACTACACCTGCATGCCTTTTTACTTTGCAGAGGGAGACTGGCGAGCCTCCATTTCCATTACCAAGGAATGGAAAAAGGATATTTTACCATCGGTTTTTGGAGTGGCTCCGGTACGTTGTTCAAAGAATGAAACATACTGGTGCCATCAATTCAGAAGCCTGAGCAAGAAAAAACAGAATCTGAATTTATTGCTAAATTAGTTTCACCATGAATTATGCTGAGTTGCAAACAAATAATACCCCATAGGAATAAACTACTATAATCAAAATATGAAACAGTATTTGAGAGCATTTTCTTAAAGATAAATGTTCTTTCCATTCTGTCATTTTTTTAAACAATGGTAATCTTTACATTTTTAAAACAATTTTACAATATTTGTAATCAGTATTGTACTTTCATTGTGGGTATATCGACTATTAAAGGGACAACCATTTTTTTTATTGTGCCTCTGACATACTGAAACCATTCCGAACCCAGGGCTTCTCCTATAATGAAGTGTGAATGAACATGTAAACTTAGCCAAGTATTAACAGAACTTGGCCTGTCTTCTGCACGCAGCAGTTTATGCTGCTGTGTGAATCCTGGTTGGCGTGACAGAGGTAAAAGGCAAACAACTTGAAGAGTGAAGAGGACCCAAAACAGACAGGCGAGAACAGACCATACTGTTTTGCAGAGGGTTACAGTTTAAAAGGGAGAAAGGAACATTAATAGCCACCATATGTCTGCATATTCTGGGGTCTCCAGTGTAAATGTCATTACCCAAAGCACAAAGTGGACCATCTAAAAGACGTATGTAACGTGGCCTGAGACAGCTACCGTGTGAAAAGAAGGCCGTAATGTGTCAGAGCCATGGCCTAATCTGTCACGCTGTGGGTTTTAAGGAGAAACGGGGGTAGCAGCTGTTTGGTTCACCTGTCCTGTCCTGTACACGGCTTTCCATCAAACCAGAGGCTCCTGTCCTCCCAGGCCTGCACCCACAGACACGTTCCTCCACAGTAATCTCAGATGTAACACTCCTATCTAATGTGACGACATTTACAAGACCCCAGCCCCTCTGTTTATCAGACTTGTACAATTATATGGTGTTCCTTTTATACAAGCAAAGTGGTTATAGTGGGAGAGATATCCATAAACTAACTATACAGCCTTTAACCTGCCTGCTTTGTATTAAACTATGTTTTCCACTGGATGGTGAGTGGGATAAATCAACACAAAGAGACACATGTAGCTGCGTAGGCTAAACTACATCATCAGGGTAGTTTTAAAACGCCTACTGGTCAAAGAGTTGGAACTTTTTTGTCTGAGTTCACTGTGACAAAGTATTCAGCAAAAGATATGAACAGAGTATGTGATTGAATTAAATGTAACTGTTTGCACATATGTTCCCTTGTTTAAGGGGAAAGTTACTACAGCAATGCTAAGCTGTGGATTATCTGTCTGCGTCCTCTGCCTCCTTAGCATCAACATGAATTCACCCACTCAGAGTCTATCACACATCCACAGAGCTCCCTGAGAGAGAGCAGACCTTAGGGAAGCCTGAGCAGGGGGGGACCTCGACAGAGCCGAGTGGAGCTGAGCAGGGTTGCGTTTGAGCCCATGGGCATGGCCCTCTCACTCTCTGGCAACCACTTTGTTAGGCACACAACACTAATCCTCCTTGTGTCTTTATTGCCCTCTATGTAGAGGAGCAGGCCGGGGCTGGGGGGGGAACACCGCTGCAGGGCCAGTATCATCAGCATTCCTGTTTGAAGATAGGCCACGCTGTACGGCATTAAAAGGTCTAATAGAGGCAAGCTGAGAGCAAAACAGCCTGATACTCAATGAGACAGAGAGGGAGAATAAAGGAAAAGGAGACTCACTTTTGCCCCCCCGAAAAATAGCATGGGTGGGGGCATAAATTGTGGATAGGCAGATTATTGCATCCAGAAATGACTGCGAGGCAATTCTCGTTTCTAATGTTAAACATTCTCAATAATCTAAACAACACATTAATGTGCTGCTTTAATTTGTAATACTGCCTCTGTAGCTGTAAACCATTTGTCATGCGTTGAATTTATATGAATCTCATCTTAATAACTCTAAAGCATTTAGCACAAATTGTTGAATGGATGTTCAGACATTCACACACATTTTTTTGTATCAGTTTATCTAATAATCAAGCACATTTGAATGATTGATGATTTGACAAAGAGGCCTTTGTTTTAGCCTGACAAAGTCAACTTTTGTTTTCTTTTTGCCTTTTGAGGAGATTATTGTTGAAAACATTCGTACACACTTGGCCTTGCTTTTGAACTATCTCAACTGCATGGCGCCATCTTGTGTTTGTATGCAGCTGCTGTCTTCCGAGTCGACACAGGTGCACAACATTCAATGTCACCTTATTCTCCCAGATCTCTTCACTGTCCCCCAGCTGTCACCTGAGCGCTTGGCAGCATAAAGTAATGGCATCAAGATGCAATCAAGATTATATGCTTGTCACTCACTTCGTGCACTCAGTGGCTTACAATGTGTGAAACAGACACAAGATAAAGCCTGTGCACAGATGGGGAGATAACATGCTTCTAAATATTCATCAGTTTTCAGTCTGCAGAAATGTAAGCCCTGAATGCTGCTTTTAGATCACTGGGAAAGAGTTACTGGGTTGGACCAAAATGAGTTGAAATGTAACAATGCAAAGAATAACTTGAGAAATCATCTGTAAAATGTAATCTCTCACTGTAGACGCACATTTTCTGTAACCACTTTTGAATTTTATGGCACTCTTCCTTACTGGGGATCTGAAACAGGGTTTGCAGCTGTATATCTCAACTGAACAGGGCTTCTGTTTGTAAGCTATATCCATATTAGCAGTTTATTTCCATGTTTACACCGTTTCATATTCTTTGCAATAGTAACAGGACTTTGTGACAAACAGTAACTTGTGGAATTCCCTCATTTCAGTTTGAGGATTTTCTTTTTTCCCTCTGTCCCCGTCTTGTAAAACATGAAGAAATGTTTCTGTATTCTCGCCTCCTTGGAGGTTTGATTCTGGAAGCCCTTCAGGTTTTAGAGCAGACCTCTGCGAAGGGCCAGATAAAGTAGAGCAAGGCCTGGTGGCACAGCCCTAACCCTAACCCTGAGGGGACACGAGAGAAATAATAATACGCAAAGGAATCCACTGATTTGCACCCTTTTACTCAAAAGGCCAACTCAAGTATCCCAAGAAGAACATACGAGCTATTGTATATTGTATCACATCTACAATATACACTAGATGATCTTTTTCTACTATTTCTGCTTCTGCTGTTAACTATGTTACAAAGCAGGATGTCGTTTTTCATCCTATAAACGATATGTTTGGCACTCATTCTTTTTGTTCCTATTATAAATGACTATGAAACTAAGAAAACATACTGTAAGTGCTAGCTGGTTTCCTACTCCCCATCTTCCTCCTTATATCTAAGCCCAGTTTATCGAGTTGAAAAACCTTTTTCAACCGATATGTGTAGTTTGATTTAAAGAAAGACATTTACAAAAGTAATATCCTTTACTTAAGGGTGTGGCACTGTGTATGTTGGTAAATGTTACATATACAGTGCATTTGTTTGGTACTATGTTCAACCGTGGATTCATATGGGCCATAATGAGTGTGTTGTGTATGTGCTCATGTTTATTGTAAATAATAAATCGAGTGCAACAATGTGGCTCATGCTGTGTTTTATTTGGACAACAATGGTCATCTATCACACAAAGGAATAATTTGTATCAGGCTTTGGCTACACAGATAACTTATTTTTATAAATGGTAATTGTTATATATTAAAGTGCCCGTCCTATTCACATTCTTCCATTTCCAGGCATAGTTTAAACAAATATATATGTTATGAACATCTTAGAATTAAAGTTAGTTAAAGCCCTGTGAAAATAGCTATATTTCTAACTTGTCAGATGTTTTGTTTTCAGTGTCATCCTTACTGCTGCAACTTTAACATAATATTTCCACAGTGTGATCCTGCACTTTATGATTAAATGCTGAAAGGAATTAGTAAATGTACATAAGTGAATTAATGTATGGAAATTAGCTTGAGTGCCACCGCGGGTCTGGTTCAGTTGATCCCCAGCTGCATATGTTGGTAATCACCGCTGCCTCCTGATTCACTCACAGGCACGCAACAAACAACCTGCTGCCAGCACCCCCTACGCTTTTGTCTAATCTGCCGTTTCACTGGGCTCTAGTTTGTCACACAAATATGAAAGTGAATCTTGCAGCAGAATGCACAGAGGCACACTAACTAGGATGGGTGCCTACACACTAAAGCCCCAGTCATTAAGTCTGGGATTTACACTGGAATATGATTCCCCAACTGTCTTAAGAGTTTGGTGCAGAAGTTCTCAGACAGATCTTGAAGAACTTGGTGAACTCAATGACCTGCAGCCTGGTGTTGTTTTAAAAACCAGATGAATTATAGCTCTTTGGATTGCACTTTGCAGCTGATGATAAGCCTGTGATTAACTGCCATTAACTGGTACATGAATCTCCTAAAAAAAAATAGAAATACATATTTTGTGGTTTTGTCAACATTTTGTAGAAGTAACATTGTTGTTCTGGATTTAAGACAGTGGTGAATATGACTATTCTGTAAACCTATTTGTCAAGTTCCTTTGACATCCCCTCTACAATAGTTGGCCAATACCTCCACCTGCTGGAAGAAAGCATAGTGTTTGGTATTAAAGACCATTACAAGCACCTTGCTTTGATGCTTGATTGTAGCTGAACTATCACTGGCAAGGCAACCTTTTGTGTAAAGCTGTATGTGTCAAAATAATCATATTTTTGTATCTTATCTCAGTGGAATTAATGCTAGCATCAGCTGCTCCATATCACAGTTAGTACAATCTCTCTCCTGGTACTTTATATGTGCATGATCCATAATAATATTGAAGGTAAATAGTTTGTGTCTCGTGTTTACGTTTTAAGGCACATTTTTACACAAAATAAGACCATTATTCTACTTGATTGTGTCCAAATAAGCATCGTCCCCTGAGAGTGTCTACTACTCAATTAGTTTACACATATTAGTTGGTGTTGTTTGTCAGTGTGAGTCTTTGAGATGCAAAGGTGAGGATGACAACTTTCATGAAAAAAAACCTCAAAGAAGAAGTGTATACAGGACAGGTTTATTTTAAATATCGCGTTGTACATGGAGCACCGTCTGTGAAAGAGGGATAGAGGGCGCAGTCTGGCAACCCTGCTCCTGTCAAAACCTCTGCTGAGCATGCTAGTTGCTGCTGGAAGTTTCGGCTAAACTAAGTTAGCGTCTCTGCTCCTGAAAGTAGCATTACTGCGAGCTAACCATGGCAGGAAAGAAGGCGTTAGTGATCCTGTCTAAAGGTGCAGAGGAGATGGAGACTGTCATTCCTGTGGACATCATGCGTAGAGCTGGGGTTTGTTGATTTGTTGTATGCTAGCAGTTAGCTTGCTAGCTAGGTAGCTTATAATAATAATGATAATAATAATAATGCTACAGGCAACATGCCTTGCTTGGTTTATAGTAATGCAACCCCATTCAGTCAGTGCACTACACTATCACGATTTTATTAGGCTATTTTATTTTGCTATTAGTTTATTTATTATCAGAAAACACAGTGTTGAGCATTTATCTCATTTGTAGGTTAAATAGTGTTGTTAACAGTTTTGACAGCCTTTACAATTAGTGCAGACCATGGCCAGGGCCATAGCTTTATATATAGGCCTACTGTCGATGGTGCAGACTCTGAGGGCAAGTTAAATGTCAAACTCTTTGCACTCCTCGGACATTTGATAGCCTTCAAAATAAAAGTCTCCATCAACCATAAACAGACAGGATGCCAAGTTGGGCCTTTTAGTTGTAGATGAAGTACTCAGACCTTTTAAAAGGTTGAGTTACCTCAACATTGTACTTAAGTACACGACTTGGGTGAAAGCATTAAGTAACATTTCACACATAGTGACTTTATGCTAATTATATCGTTTTTATTTTTGCCTAACCAAACGTGCAGATTGCAGTGACTGTTGCGGGCCTGACGGGCAAAGAGCCAGTACAGTGCAGCAGAAACGTCGTCATCTGTCCTGATGCCAGTCTGGAGGAGGCCATCGCACAGGTTGGGCTCAGCTTCTATCTACTAACACTATATTACATGCTTCACTTTATTATATTTTGTATTTTTATATGGATATATTTTCAGTTTGATCAGTTCCATTAATCAAAACATGATAAAAATATCCTTTTGAACTAACAGTATTAAGCATTATCATAAAAAAAGATCTTCATTTCATTAAATCTAATGTATGTATTGTCCTTTCTTTTTTACTGTCAATTTGTTTAATTATTGTTTGTATGCTTTGATATTTTCCATTGTCTGTACTATGTCGATTTCTATGCGCCAAACACCAAGGCAAGTTCATTGTAGGGGAAAACATACACAAATCCTTTTTTGCATTCTGAATAGTGTTCGACAATATCAAGCCATTACAGTTCATCTATATCATTGATGGTTTGTCTCTCAGGGTCCGTACGATGTGGTGCTACTTCCAGGGGGAATACCAGGGGCTCAGAATCTGGCTGAGGTGAGAAACACTCTGACTGCCTTTAGATCACAGTCTCTACATGTTTTGATCTTCTAAGGTAACAATCACATTTAGGGTTTTTCCATGGCCCGGTTCAGCCCATTGGTAGCCCAATGGTTGTCCCTTTTTTGTCATAAGGTAAAGTTGAGTTGAATAAAGAGTTCAAGATTCAATTGCCCTGAACTTTCACATATAAACTAACATTTAAAAATATTCAACACATTCACTCACCGGCCTCTATGAAGGTCTGTGTGGTTGTGCTTTGATCAGATTTGATTGACAACAACATACCAAATATTGTCAGATTCTGATTCTGATTTAGATAAATTCCAATCGGTACATGGAAGAATGTGACAACACCATGTAGGACCCCATTCGTTAATATAATACGATGATTAGTTGTTTTGAAGGTCTTACTAACATAACATAACATCATTTACATTTAAGTATAGAGTTACTGCTTCATGGACTGTTTTTGATGTCAATGGTTGTACATTCAGCTTTAGAATCTTTAACATATTGATAATATACTAACTCTAATAACTTATAATAATAATTTTCAGAAACTAAAACCTATAAAAGTCTGCAATTTCATCAAATGATTTGGATAGATTTGAATGTTTAATACATCTGTGGTTGTATTTAAAACAGATTTTTGAAACAATAAACAAGTTTATTTTTGTACTGTATGTGTTAAAATGTTATCATTGCCAGTTTGTTTGAATGATTGTATCATAGTCAGCAAATAAACTGCAATCACGTGGCATGCAAATAACTTCATCTGCATCTGTTTTCCATGCTGTCCTGCAGTCTCCTGCTGTGAAGGAGGTGCTAAAGGAACAAGATGGCAGAAAGGGTCTGATCGCAGCCATCTGTGCAGGTACAGTTTGTGAAAACAAATCCTAATTATTACACAGCACAAAGCTCAAGTACTAAGGCCTTTTATGGGTTAAAGTTTAAATTCGACATGATCCCCAATGCAAAACTCATGTTGCTGGCAAATAGAATTACATTCTTAGACAAACATTGTTTCAGTTTTTATATCTACATGGTGGTTTTCGGGTATCTTTCATTCACCAGATGTTCCCTTGAAAGAGTTTATCACTGTATTACATGTACAGTTAACGGATGACATGCTTCATTAATTGATGGCCTTTTTGAACGGAAGGTTGAGAGTTTGATTAATAACTGTCCCTGACTGAACCCAAAAGCCCTGACATTGTATTTGACAGTCTCTGTATGCAGAGAAAGGACACTCGAAGGACATATTGAATAAGGACGGGGAGCAGTGCGGCAAAGTGGATTGAAGGGTGTCCTAGAAAATGAGTGAAATCCTCACAGGAATATACAGTTTAATGAACCTGCCAGCAAGAGGGACAGTTGCAAGACTTATTATTCTGAACTTATATTTGTTACATGCATGTTCACAAAACATAATCATATTATTTTACATAGTTTCATCAGATAATAGAAAGATGGCTATTATCTTAAATCTCTCTACGTCTGCCTCGCTGTCTGACTCTGGTTCTCAGAAGGTCGCTCTCTCCCAGACTGGCATCCTCTGGGTGGGGGCTTTTTTGTAACAGGAGTAAGCTAGGCTTTACCTGGCATCCTGCTGTTCTGCCAGGGGAAAATGTAATGTTTAGACTGCATGGGAAGGCAGCCAAGGAGCACAATCAATAACTTTCTATTTATTAACAGTTTTTGGATGAGCTCACTGCAGTGGTAGGACATTGCCAAAGTTAATGCAGCAGCAGTCAATGTCTTCAGCCTCTCCTCTTTTCTCTCATTTCAATATGCTGCAGAATCTTTGGCGAGGCTGAAACTGTAGGTTTAATGAGTTTATTCTTAGAAACAATGGCACAGTTGAGGACACTTTTTTAGGACAGAATGTTCTGACTGCAATGCCTTATGTTAAGTGCTGCATTTTCTGTATTTGGATTTTTTGTTTAGCTCGAGGGAAGTGATTCGATGATTCAGTGTATTTATTTTTAGCTGCATAACATAGTAGTAAGCAAAAGAAGTGTCAACGTATCACAGGAAGCAGTTGAAATAACCTAAAACATCTTTGCCCTTCTGTAGGTCCCACTGCTCTTCTGGCACATGGCATTGGCTACGGCAGCACAGTCACCACACATCCTGCCATGAAGGAGAAGATGATGGTTGGAGGTAAAAATCAAACACTTCATGCAAACAAACATGTGTAAAAATGTGTTTAATGTACAGCTGGTGGCTCAAACATTTGCAGCTCTAACTCACTAAAGGAGGAATTGTAATTATTTGTAAAGGGCAGCAGATGGTGCTGTATTCGTTATTTTTCAACTATAGAACATCATGTCACTATGCAGAGAAGAGCACACCACACAGGTGAAGGCAGATGCATGAATTTGACAGAACATACTAGAATTGGGTCAGTTCAAATTGTGATAGATTATCTCTACGTAAGTGCTTATACTACACTGGGATGTCTGAAGGGTGGCTATCAGTCTGTTGACGAAAGCTCTTATGTTGTGATTATTCTTATGGTATTGCTCTTTGTCTTTTTTTAGACCACTATAAATATTCAGAGGCTCGAGTACAGAAGGATGGACATTACATCACCAGCCGTGGGCCAGGAACCAGTTTCGAGTTTGCCCTGACGATTGTAGAGGAACTTCTGGGGGCTGAGGTTGCAGCTCAAGTCAAGGCTCCTCTTGTTATGAAAGACTGACTGTAGCCATGTACACTTTACATCCTGCAAGCAAGCAGCACTGCCCACTACAGAAGTCTTTCACTACTGAGACAGCTAATCCAATGTTGCTGGCACAAAGTCACTAGTGACAAATCATGCTCCCTTAGGGACAAAAGGATGTTTCTGTTCTGACAGGTTATTGTCTTTCTCTGTCTTTCGTGGTTGGCAATGAAAGGCATCCATTTGTTATTTAACAAATAAATAGTCTACTCAGCTGGAATCACAGCTTAAAACATATATTACATTTGCCCTCTAATTGATCATTATTCTTGACTACTTTTATTGTTTCCCTTTACATTAAAAACATAAATGTGACAAACATGGGTCTGTCTTATTTGCGGTAGGCTATATTAATACTGGAGGTCGCTGCGTCTCTTGTTTTCACATGTCTGTAGTTGTTGACACCTAAATATAGGCTGCATCAAAATGTATTGTGAGAGCAGCACTGCTCAAAACGCGGGAAGCAGAATCCAAATAGATTGGCAGGTGGTCTGGCCAATGAGAAGCCAGGAACCGTCTGCTGTTGTATTCTAACGATTCTAACTGAGCAATGGGCTCGCGACCGCAGCCAGCAGGGCGGGGCTACGTTGCAGCGCGTGGTAGTCAGCCAGAGCAACACAATCCACAGAGAGAGAGAGAGAGACTGATTTCGGCAAAGGTAAGAACATTTGCTGCCGCTGTATGGATTATGTATACTTTGACAACAATAACGTTCTTACGAAATGGGTTTACTGGCACTTAATAGCACTTAATAGCACTTATGTTGCCAATGTATGTTTGCAAAGCGGTTTTACGCAACGTTAATCACGGTAACTAGCTACTAAGGGTGTCAAAATGAACATTGTAACGTTGTCGGCAGTTAATAACACAACAGCAACCCAGGCACACGTTACCATTAAAGAAGCAGGTGTTTGTGATTAGGAGTCATTTTGTATTATACGTGATTAGCGAGCGTACTAAGTGTTCTGAATGGTGAGCTTCAAGTTCGCTGCAATCCATGGCAAAATGTATTGACATTATGTCTCAATTCTCCCGGGTGGAGTAACGTTTGTCTGAGGTAACGTTCACTAATCACACCTTATTAGAATTCAAATACGTTCAGGTTAAGCACTGCTAAGGAAAGTCCGAGAAACGCGGCGTTGCGCAGATGTGACCCGACATGGAGACGTCAGGTCCAGAAGCTCTCCATCCTCAGCAGCAGTCAGGCTGTGCTGCATGCACACACTGAAGCTAACACAGTGCGGCAGAGCCAGGTTAATTCCTCCATCAGTCCGTTGTCAAACAAAATGAACTAAATTACAACAAGAAAGAATTTGCCTGCATACATTGTGTTAAAAAGAGCCCCATTACAATTTCATAATGTTGAATTGATTGACACGTTACAAAAGCTGTCATTATTTGGATGACCTCTCATAATAGACAGTCGTGTTTCTCATTGATCTGAACGGGACATATCATTGGGACACCTTCATTAACAAGCGGCCCGTCAAGGTTATGCGATAATGTGCGTTTTCAGCACTTAAAACAGGAAGTACCAGAGGTGTTACCGTCACCCCTTCCACTTTACAGAAAGGAAACGCATAACAAGTTCATTTCTGGTTTTCACTGCGTTTTCAATTGCTGGGAAACCGCCTCTTAGTCATCCTTAGCAAAACATGCAGTTCCACAGCAAGGCAGGGGTCATCTAAATAAAAAGGCTACTTAAATGGCTTTTTCACCCACCATTGTATAACCAAGTGAGCCAAAAAAAGACAGCCATGATCTGTTTCCATTACTGTGCACCAAGAGAGCATTGTTTACTGTCCAAATCGCATTACATCAAAACCCACATTTTCTAAATCACGATTGTGTGCCTGTATATGACTGTTATCGCTGGGCACTCTTTGAAAAGCTTTAGGCTAGTTGTTAGTCCTCTTCAAAATGTTAGACAGGGCTAACCCTAACATGACATGCTTGTCATGTTGTGGCAACATGACTACATTGTTTGCCTGAGCTTATGTTTCATTTCTGTAGAACTAATGGTTTCCATTCCCTGAAAGACACACATCAATGTGTAAATAGTGTCCTGATGACATGTTTAATAGCACAGGCTCATTAATGCTATGTTTTTCAGTCAGATATTTCTGGAACGCTAAAATGTTTGCGCTGTTGCACATAACATGTTAGAATGATTCTGCTTGAGCAGCTGTACAGTAAAGAGCTTGAGGCTTGACTCCCTATTTCTGGATGGGGCAGAGGAGGTAGTGGTGGGGGGAGGGGGGAGGCTGAAGTCACTGTGACTGAGTCATTGGTTTAACTAATGATGCAATTAGAGAGCTGCACTTTGCATCTCCTGATTACATCCCCTTCTTGCATCGGCCTGCAGACAATAAAGACTGAATTTGCTGCCCGAGTTGGTTGAGCAGATCACAGAAGGTACAGACAGTTGGTTAGAGATTGGGATTTCTTCAAACATCAAAACAAATGGTGTCATCAGCAACATATGGATAGATGTGTTGATATCTGGAATCTGAATTATAGCTCTTGGTGGTGGTAACATTTAGGGTTCACTATACAGTAAGTCAGTGATTCCTATACAGGAATAACATTTAGCAAAATTGGGCTGTGAAGTTTCCCTGGTTATTTTTTTTAACACATTTACATCTACCAAAGTCTCTAATCAAGTCACAACAAAACGACTACACACATTGTGAATTATTCTGTTCTATTTTTGTTTTGCTGCCTATTTTATTTAAGTAGACTACTTTTAAAACTGATCAGCAAGAGTGTGTTCTGTTTTGAGCAATCCTTTTACCCCAACTACTTACTCTAAAGTCTTTGTTGCCATGAACATGGTTTGGGAAACAGCTCTTATGGCAGCTATGCAAAGTGCATCTACCCTTTGTTTGTTAATTGCAATTGCATAGATGCTCTAAGACTTGTATCGAGAACATTTACAAATGCAAAGGTTAATTAGAATTACTAAGCGATGCTGTCTGAAGTTATCACACTCTTTTTAGGTTGTATGCTGAGGGCAGCCCTTGTAATTAGTGTTTCTAAAAACAAAAGGAATTTCCTGGCTCCATATGGGAAGTCACTTTAAATCGTATTAAATGTATAACTATAAATGTAATTGTATATATTTGTGATACTTAACCAGATCTATATTTTAGAGTGACCAATTACATCACATTGCTAGTCACTACTTCCTGCATTTTATTCAGTTTGTCCTCAAGTCAGGTACGATTAGCAGATGTTAGTCTGATCTGAGGTACAAAAGAGGATCCTAAGCAAAGATAGGAAGATCATTACCTTCCTCCGCTTGTTTGTTGGACTGTTCTGTATTTTATTGTCTGCTGTATGTTAAGGTGAGCAAATACACAGAAGTGCAGATGCTGTGCAGTCCCATGAGGATCTGCTTTTCTGCAGCATCAACTCTTTGCTGTAGTTCCTCCATTCCTGTCAGAACCGGTAATCATTCATACCCTTTATGTCAAGAAGAATAGATACACTTGGGATCCACACATTTTTCTTATGCCTCAATGCATTGTGTTTTCGAGTTGTCCCTCAGTACACTATGCACATCAGGTTGTTTGTCCCTTCTTGTGAACATGATATCTTGGGAAGGCGCTTAGGGACAACAAAACTAGGAAATGAGCATAAACGTCCTTCTGGACTCAAGGTTAAACAGATAAGAATTTGGTGAATAAAGGTCAAGGTCCAAGTGACCTTGCAAAACAACATTTCTGTCCCCATCTCATATTAATGAATATGCAAATATGGTCTTTTCATAAAGGAAAGACATGGATGTAAACTGTAACTTGACTGGTTGGTTGAGGCATACAACTATGAGGTAGTAATTCTTCTTTTAAAGCTGAAAACTGTATTTGCGACGTTCCTAGTCTTCAAACATACTCCATCACCTTTTTGTGGGATATCTGGGTATGGATTATTATATTACAAATCAATTATTTTAAATATTTTTGCAGTGTATCTTGTTTATATTTCTATGGCACAACCACTATCGTATATAATCTCTAGCCTTTAGAAATGACGCAAGCTCAGGCCTTTCTGTTCCATGTCTTTAGATTATCTGACTGTGTATTGAGATAAATGTCTTGAAATAGCCGTAGCATGGCCTCATCACGTTTTTTTTGTACTCGTGAATCCTGCTTCTTGAAACTCGACTGGGTCAGACAGGAGCTGCTTCAGGGGCCTATACTACGAAGCTGGTTCAACCTAACCTGGATATGTTTGAGTTAGCCGGTTGGCCTAATCCAAAACATACGCGCTCTCGCTAAACTGTACTACGACGCGGGTTATCAAGTGGATCGCTCAAGCCAGCCGTGTCCTATCTAGTTAGGTGCGCGTTCACATGAAAGGGGTGGTATTTGGAGCATTCGACCAATCACAAACATGGAGAAGCGTACTGACAGCGCAGCGTCATACTTCCTGAATGAAAAGTCAACTTTAATACTAGTCAAAAATGAAGAAGTTAAACTTTAAACATCCATGACTTAAACACTTGATCCAGGATCAAAGCCTCAGAGCTGCACCTGCAAGGTGAATACAGCTGGCAAAAGAAAAAGTGTTTGAATGCGTACATTAACAGGTTTATGATATCACTGCCCCGTCTAAAACACGATCTGACTTTAATTACATTTGTCTCGAGTGTTTCGTCAACTTAATGTGTTGCTTAAAATAATACTTCTGCATACAGTATGTGACACTGTGAGTGTTGCACGGCCAGATACGGCTCAGCTGACTCAGATAAGGAGATATATGATTATTATGAAGTGATATGCCGCGGACTGTACTTAATGTACTCTGATCCGGTTACTTATGTTGTGGCCGATATTTAAGTAAGCTTTCTTAACGCTAATGTTATAATAGTCAGATTGCTCTGAAGATGGAGGTGATATTCTATTAATGTTCACGTTCACACAGTCGGTGATTTTTGCCGGCCGTCTTTCCTGCAACGGCAGCTTTTCTGTATTTCCTTTCTCCTGTAATATGACTTGATCGCTTTAAACTCCGCACACTGAGCTCTGATTGGTCAGCAGGCAGTGCTTTCACTGAGTTGAGCTCTTAGCCTGCAACCTAACCTGGTCCCGACCAGGTTAGCTGCTTAGCATATATTACCATGGAGATCTAGCCTGCTAAAAAGAGAACCAGCTTCGGATGACCGGAAAGCCGGAGTTTTCCCTGAATTTAGCCGGCTAAGCGAAAATCCTGCTTCGCAGTATACCCCCCAGGAGTGTGTGGATGTTTGTGTTTCACAAGAAGTTACAGACTCATTCCTAAGAGCCTGTAATTTGGTTTACTTAATGCCTGTCGCTTGCTCTCTTCTTTCTGGTTGTCCCGGGGAGACGTAGTACTTACAGCCCAATGGCCTTTGCCTCAGCAATACCCAAAGGACACTGAGTCAGCTCTGAAAAGCTAGCTAGTTCTGTTCTCTCTTTTATGCTATGTCTTTATTATTAAACAAGAAGATTATAAATAACACAGTATAAGCAAGAATTGCAAAAAAAGAAATCAAATTAATTGTGTTATTGAAATGATACCAACTGTATCACTCAGATTTGTTTCATTACAAGTGAATGAGTGTGTGTGTGTTTTCATGTCTTCTAAATCAATTACAATGACAAGAACATGATAACTAACTTTATGCAAATATAAGAGAAGTTATGTTTATTAAGGGGGTAGACTTCCTATTTCAAAAAATTATTTAACCTTGAGGTAGAAGTGACACTGCGCGAAGATGCTTTTGAGGATTTACCTGCTGTAGAAAAAAATGATGTATTATTAGAATTAAGAAATATTTGAGTAGAAGGACATTCTCATCTCCTGGAGTGATTTCAGACTCTTGGCAAAGTAGTGATTAATGATAAAGCAGTGCACCAAATCTACTTTGATGAAACATTACTCAAAATAGAGTAGAGGGCAAGCAACAGTTAAATAATTGTTATCAAATGCTTGGATAGCGTTAATTTCTGTGGCACTTTGATTCTTGCTGTCAGTAGATCTCTTTAATTGAAATGCAGGTATGCTACATTTAACAAAGTATCTGAAATGGCTCAGGCTTTTTATAGCTCTGATATCTGATGCTGCAGGTTGGCCCGCGCCATTTCAGATAGTGTTCATTATCCTTCTGAACACACCATGACCTTGATCAGAGATTGACACACATTGTTGTGAAATTACATTTTGGTATGTTATTTCATACGATATTTGTCCATGGCAACAGGAAGGGTTAACTTCAGTGGCGAGCCGTGACTTTTATACCTAGACCCTCTGACCTTTGTACTGTCATTTGACATTACTCTCTCATTGAGTTACTGTCGCGGGCCCTCTGTGAATTTACAGCAGGACCACCAATCAACTATCTTCACCTCGCAGAGACAAGCTTCTTTCTATCTGTCTTGTCTTTTATCTGGACCCTGAGTCTGTAATAAAGTTTTCATTTCATTTTCATTTTCATGTAACCCTTCACATTCAAACAGAAACTGAACAGGCAGATTCGAAGGATTTATTTCTTTGGAAATGTTATTTTAAATACAATTAAATCAAGTTATTTTGGTAAAACTAATGAAAAATATAACGTTTTTAAATATTATTTTGTAGAATATGTTAGGCCCTCAGAGAGGGCCTAGAGGGCCCTGACAGCTCGCCACTGGTTAACTTAAATGGCTTGGATGTTTCTGAATTTTGCCAGATGGTGTTGAAGAGGGCAAACACCGATGCACCTGGCATGATCGCAGGAGGAACACTGTTCCCTTATGCAGCTGTCTGGCAAAGCTCCAAAGTTTCACGCACAATATACAATCCTTGCATTAGGCTTACGTACCAGAGAGCTAACCCTCCCGCCATCCAGCATAAACATGGAGTCATTTGTAGGGCATATTGGAGTGGGTTTGGGAGTGGGTTTAGGGTTGTGTTTGGAATTACGGAAACAGTTGTTGGTATAGTTATGTGCATTTTTTTAATACATGTTGGCCCCTTTTTACAGATGGTGAAAAATAAGTCACCTAATTAATTACAAAATAACATATTTGATAACAGATCTTTAGTTATGGATATAATGGCTAAAAGAGTCTGGTTAGATCAGAATATTGCATAGCTTTTTGGGTTATGCAGCCTTTTAAACCAGAGAATGACACTTATTTTATATTACGATATGCAAAATGCAGTGTGAGAAAAAGTTTTTAGAGAGTACTTGTCCATGGACAAGTGAGTTTGGCAATTTACTTGTCCGAATACATTTTTCACTTGTCCAGAATTGACAAAAATTGGGGCCACTGGAATCTTCTTCCTCATCGTATTTTTTACATTTTCCCACAGTTTTTACAACACCGCTAACGTAAGTGAGCGGTAACATTTTACTGCATCACACATAGGGTTGGGTATCGTTTGGATTTTAACGATTCCGGTTCTGCTTTTCGATTCTGGTTATTTTCGGTTCTCGATTCCGGTTCTTGGAGAGGGTAAATCAGTCCCATGACAAACTGGGAGAAAAATATATTTATGAAAACATTAAGTCAAATCTCTATTCCTATTTACAAATCACTTCATACTGTTGAATTTCTTACGGTTATTGAATACAATTATATAAAAATAATCTCTGCATTGTTTAGTTAGTTCTAAGTGGTGCAGTTTGAGAATGTACAAAGACTCCAGCTCATTAAAAACTCGACTACTTACGAATACCAAAAGGAGGGAACACGTTAGTCCTGTCTTAGCTACTCTACACTGGCTTCCTGTAACTTTTAGAATTGATTTTAAGGTACTTCTCCTCATATACAAGGCTCTAAAAATGGACAAGGACCCAGCTACATTGCTGACTCTCTAATGAACTACACACCTGCCAGAACACTGCGATCATCAGATGCAGGTCTATTAGAGGTCACCAGAAAGAGTCATAAGAAGATCGGTGATGCAGCCTTTGTAAACTACGCCCCAAAACTGTGGAACATGTTACCCAACAATATTAGGGAAGCCAATACATTAGGCATTTTTAAAAGGCAGCTTAAAACCTATCTCTTTACCAAAGCATTTTACTGATTTTACACTATTATACTGCACTATTCTCTGTGATTGACATTGCACTATTTCTCTGTTTTATTCCCCATGTTTTTATTTTTAATTATTTTATCCCACTTTATGCTTTGCTCTTGCTGCTTGTTTTACACAGATGTTATGTCTTATTTTTTACTGATGTAAAGCACTTTGAACTGAAATCCCCTGTATGAAAGGTGCTATACAAATAAAGTTATTATTATTATTATATTTATAGCCTATAGGCCTAGCGCTTTTCTACAACTCAAAGACACTTGCACGCTTACACATGTCCTGCAATACACATGCTGCAGCTGCCCAGCTACTCACTGTTTGTAAAAGTTAATAAATAGTATAAATAGCATTTCAATAATGTACTTTCTATACCCTGCTTCATAAACAATACTGACATCCCTGCTCCTCCGAGTCTGGGGGTCCGGGGATGTGAGGACAGCGCGAGGACACAGACAGGGAGGCTGCTTCACTTCATAAAGGAAATGGTGGTCAATATTAACAACACAGGAGCTAAAACGCTTAATAACCTTCATTATGTGTTAGAGAAAGAACATAAGAAAGTTTGACAAAGATGAGGCTGTTAACGGGCAGCGGATCTGCTGTGTGTAGAAAGAGAGAGACGCTGAGCGGCACCATGCAGCGATCAGCGGATACGGAGCATAGAGAGAGAGCTGCAGTCCGCGGGGCTCGGCCTCCTGTCCTCACAACTCTTATTAATCCCGGTACCGGACAATTGTTATTTGTTCCTACTCGGAACCGAGTTTTGCTTCCCAACCCTGCCACGGTGCTACACTTCCCGCCCCGCCCCGTCTAACTGTACAGAAAGCGGCGAGATGCATTTCCTTAGGAATCGACAAGCAGAACCGAAACTAACATTTCTAAACGAACAATGGCGGACACGGACAATTTGCGAATGAGTTCTGCCTTTTGTAAACTGAATGTATCAATAATTTGTCAATAAATCGGGGCGAAAAACGTCACTTGTCCGCCGGACAAGTCAATTGAAAGATCTACTTGTCCGATATTGTAAATAACACGTCCCGGACGGTGGGACGTGTACTTTTTCGCACACTGAAAATGTAAGACAAAATCTAGTCGATATAATGTATGTATCGATATAATATTGCTATATTGCCCAGTCTTACACCCAGCTTAATTTGACCCATTTTATACAAGGCAATTCTTTAGTTGTAGCTTTTCTTCGGGGGGAGAATGGAATAGACTCTGAGACGTTTGCCTTCAACTGTCAGAAACTCACAGATAGCTGTAGATATTGTGGTTGTGGGAAAGAGCTCTTGCCATGGCCCCATCAGACTGACTGGCAGACGCACTGCC
This sequence comes from Pseudochaenichthys georgianus, assembly GCF_902827115.2. NCBI lineage: Eukaryota > Metazoa > Chordata > Actinopteri > Perciformes > Channichthyidae > Pseudochaenichthys > Pseudochaenichthys georgianus. The sequence continues at coordinate 15,860,328 of NC_047507.1, read as the reverse complement.
ATGTTTGGTGTCATGATTGGAGAGGAACGAGCTGTGGAGCTGTAGTCTGGCAGGAAGCAGAAGTTGGAGATGCCGTGTCTGAGCTTGAGCTCACAGAGAAAGGCCAGGGACAGTGGTGCGCAACAGTGAAGCTGTAGCTGTCCCCCTAGGCTTTGGACAAAACACGCACACACACACACACACACACACACACACACACACACACACACACACACACACACACACACACACACACACACACACACACACACACACACACGCTCAAAAGGTGAGGCAAATCCATCCATACAGATCTGAAGGAAACTGATCCAAACACCACCACACTGATAACAAACCAAAGAGAGAGAGATAACCTCTAAGAATATAATTTATTGGAAGAAAAAATTCCTTGAAATCACTTGCCACAAACTAGGCATAGAATGCACAATGTTTCATCTTTCATTACCATCATGTAATTCAATTCAAAATCAAACAACTTTAATAAAAATGTTGGCCAAAAGCCCAATCTTATTTCCAGTACTGCATGATTTGTGATAAACTATAGTGTTCTTGGCTGACAGTCTAAACATGTAAGTTCAACCTTCCTGTGCTACACCTCTTCATTCTCTTACCAAATCATTACTCCAAGCCAACTCATTGCTGATACTGCTAATGCAGAATATATATGGCCATATAGTCACAACACAAGATGCAACGTGGGCTGTATTCCTCGAAAGCGAAGCAATACAAATACCCAATTTGAATGAATCTGAACCTTCCTGCACTTATCGTCAACCTTTTCAATAGCAGTAAGGTGACATAAATCTATCCTAGTGGTTTCATAGCCAAATGATTTGTGGTATCAATATATTTAATTGTTATAAGCTCATTCGGGTCAGTTTTACAGACGTAGAACTTTTAAATTGAAGATGGGAATTGATGATGGCATGGCAATACGATTACCATCTTAAATTTCACCTTTTTAACAATTAAACCTAGGCTATATCAAGAAAATTAAAATAGGGCAGCATATGCATTAATGCATGCATCTACAGTAGTATGTGTTATGTAACAAGTTATTGATTTTCGTATGGATGTAATCCTCTCGCTTGACCCCCTTCATGTGAAGGTGAGAGTGCACTGCCAGTAAGCAGACCTGGTAGGGATTATATGTCATGCTCAAAGACACACGGTGAGACTAAGAACCAGATCTATGTCTTTGGGTGCATAGAGATGACATACTGTGCAGTAGGGATGTCCCGATCACCTTTTTTTGCTCCCGATCCGATTCCGATCATTTGATTTTGACAATCTGCCGATACCGATTTTTCCCAATCCGATCTTTATGCAATGCATTAAGAGAAGAAAAAGGTAACAGATAACGGCTGGTCATCCAACGCGATGAATTCAGCTATCTTGGCTGTTATTGTGTTGGCCTTTTCACTGTTCTGGGGCAGTTTCTCTTTCCTTTTAAAAGTCTCTGAAAGTGTCGGTTGTTTCAGTGCCGTTACCTGAGTGGCCGCTGTGTACTCGCCGTGTTGTTGTTTGTTTCTCAGGTAGCGTATTAGATTGGTCGTGTTGAACGTAGCTCTGTTCTTTCCACCACGCGGAACCTCCGCCTTGCAAACATTGCATCTGGCTGTTACACTGCCTTCGCTTTCAATTTTATAATACTTCCAAACTCCTGACATTTTCTCTGTCCCAACTCCCGAGTCACCAGCTGAACGTAGCCTCTCGTTAGCTTACTGCTACCATTAGACACTGCGCCCTGCCCACTCTGTTGCCAGATTATGAAAACAAGCCCAAAGAAAGCAACACATACATGATGTTGTGTAATTTTAAACCAAAACTAAGTCCTCAGGATGACTTTAAGACGTGAACATGGTCATTTTTGTTTTGTAACATTAAATAATAAAAAGAAAAAATAGAAAAAAATAAAAAATAAATCCCGATCCCCGATTTTTTAAAAATCAGGTGATCGGCTCCGATCCCCGATCACGTGATCGGATCGGGACATCTCTACTGTGCAGTGTAGTTTTACCTTTTGCCATAATGGGGAATATGATTTATGAGTGTTTGCATAGAGCTTTGGGACGTGTCCACTTGCTATGCAGCCAATCAACTTTGAGCCACTTTCAATGGAAACCACAAATCCAACAGTGCAAGAAAGGAGTGTCTTGTCATTGAATTTAAAATGAACACATACTTCTGGTCCACTCTACGTTTCACACAGTTAACAGCTTACTTCATTGAATACATGCTTACTCGAATGCTGACAGTGCAAAGGGGGGTGTGTTTGTGTGGCGGAAAGAGGGAGGGGCATTTCCTTTAATGCATCTGCTCTGCTCAGTGACTCTCCAAGCTCACACATTTATTCTGTCTCTTCTCTCCCGTCTCTTTCTTTCTGCTTGTTTCCCGTCCCTGTTCTGGCCGTCTCTTGTCACTTTTTCTTCTTTCTTTCCTGCATTTCTGTCTTTCTCATGTCTGACATAGATGCTCCTCTCACTCAGACGCACACACTCGTAGTCACACAGGACCTAACATTCACCAGTCTTGTATCATTCTTCCTCTCTGCTCACTCTTGGATGACTGCTGGTCCTCCATCATAGCTACTACTGTATTCTGCATTTACTCCCCAGTTGTGCTCACTGCGTCAGGAATCAGCAGCAGACTGAGGTGGGTGTGTGTTTATCTCAGGGTCTGAAGCTACATGTCTTTGGTATCTCCCTCTCTCTCACCCCTTTCTTCTCCTGCCTCTGCTTACTTCGCGGTGCTACTGCGAGTCATGCTTTCTATTCCTCCAGTTGAGCAAATGCCATACTGTATGCAGCAGAATTTAACATTGTCACTCACTATGCTAGCGTGATAGCATTTATACCACTCCAGATCTCTCAGAGCTGTCAGTGCGGTTTCTGCATTGAAAACAGTCTTTGCATACCTTATTACACTGGCATGTATTTTGCTCTCTCTCTTCTGCCTCTCCTCTGTCTGAATGTCTGTCATGTTTTATGCATGCTCTATCCTTTTGAATTCTTGCCAAAGACTTGGCCAGGCTGTAGGATTTATAAAGAACCACCGTAAAAAAAAATCGGGGTGAAAGACTTGTGCAGAAATACACATGCGCATTCACACAGGATGTTCGATTCATTTTCACCTTACCTGCCCCACTGCTGCAGTTCCAATCGTTGCAGTTAACACAGCCACAATGTGTTACTGTGTCATTTTAAAAGAGTGTTTGTGTGTGGGTGTTCATGCTGAGGCTGGTTCTTGTGGGTCAGTATCTCAGCGTGTTTGTGTGTGTGTTTGTGTGTGTGTGCGCTTGCCTGCCTGCCGTGGGCTCTGGTCCAAGAGGAGAGCACAGGAGAGGCAGGCTGCAGGGGCTGAGTTTGGTGCAGTAAGCTGTTGAATGCTCTGGAACAAGCAGAAACAAGGCAGATTCATGGGCTGGTGTGTCCTGTCACTGCGCTGGGACAGTGATATTGCAGAATGCACAGCATTTCTGAAATGTCTGCAAATGATTTGTCCTTGAGAAGTTGCAAAGTTAGATTGCTGCTGTTAAATCTAACACATAACTTTCAACAACTAGGCTTATGTTTGTTGTGTTTAGTGTGATAATGGTAAACCAGTATAAGGTTTTTCATTTTGTATTAGTCCACTTACATTTTAGGGAAAGACACTGATGGGGCCCAACGAACAATACTTCAATCTAAATGTCTTCAAAAACATGCTATCTATGCGACATCTAATAAAACACGAAAGGCAGATTCCTTTGGGATTCACCGAAGTGCTTTGGTTATGTGTCTTGTTCGATACCTGTTATTCTAGAAACAGAAAAGAGACTACTTTGTGATGATGTTCCTTTTATCCTGTGTGAACCACTGACACAGCTTTTGAGCAGTAATTACACTGCATGGTTTGTTTTTGATCCTGGGAAATGGACATCAGTAGCACAGAAACCAGTTTAAATTATAACGGAAGAGGACAGCTCATAACACAACACAGTCTTAAGTAGGTGAGCATACATAACACATCATTCTCACAGTATTTCATTCATCTTTCTAGGTGATATATTGTCAAATTAGACATTTTGCCTTTTATTATATTGTGCTTTATGGCCCAGTTGTCCGGGGTTGGAAAACTGCTTTTTTAACATGATTTATTGTAATAATGCGCAGCAGCAGAGGAAGCAGACATGTTTCAGCTCTAGGCTTTGAGAGTGTTTAACCAGTGAATTCTTGACATTTAAAATAGTTTTTTTTTATATATATATATATATATAAATACATTTACTGTTGAATATTAAGTACTTGATTGTTTACTTAAACTATAAAAAGTAACTTTGGGTGCCGGTCTGGTAAATTGACATGTATCTGTTGTTTTGCATGTGACGCTTTCCCCTCAGCCCTTTTCTTGTAGGCCCTGACCCTCTGTGGTTTATACAGTTTGGTCTGCTGATGCACCAGTGGGGTGTTTCCTAAACTAGGCTCAGTAATCATTCTGCAGTTGAGATTTAGCGGCCTGCCTAGCTTCATTAGCCCTGTATTGGAGCTCCCAAGGGGCATCTTCACACTCACACAAAAATACAAACATACTGTACACACTTTGAGATCTGAATGCATTTATCACACATTTGTTATGCAGTAGTATGGTATACTCCTCACTTCTTAATACAACATATTTCTTTCTGATGAAAATACTGATTATACTATTTTAATAAGACACTTAAACATTGAGGATAAGATTTGTTGTAGTCTTTTTGAAGTCAGGTTTTATTTGAACCTTTAGCCTTTAAAATGATTGTTTTAGTAACCTTGGAGCATGTGTGGTGTTTCATGTGCTGTAATTGTTTTTTATGTATGGATTTATATTTTTTGCATTCTGGTAAACTTGTCTACTCACAACAAGTCTGTACAAGTATCAATATGACGTGCAGCACCAGATCGTTTTGATTGGGTATGACGTTATATCCATGAACCATTTGAGCCAGCGATTTGTATAGGCTTTTGCTCTGTGGCAGCTGGCCTATTGTATGTCCATGGAACTTAATACATGCTTGTTATGGATACAACTACTGTATACTATTCCCACACACTGCTGGATAATGTGTTGGTTGGCTAATAAAGAGCTTAACTTTCAGCCTTCAGTGTTCTTAAAATGGCTGTTTGCTTTGAAGTGCATGCTGCTCAGTGTTCTCGCACAAATAGTCCCACAGCATGTCAAATGTATATTGGAGTGGAAATGTTTGTCACTTGACTGGTTAGTATATGCCAATCCTGTACATACAGTGGGGCAAAAAAGTATTTAGTCAGCCACCAATTGTGCAAGTTCTCCCACTTAAAAAGATGAGAGGCCTGTAATTTTCATCCTAGGTATACCTCAACTATGAGAGACAGAATGAGAAAAAAACATCCAGAAAATCACATTGTCTGATTTTTAAAGAATTTATTTGCAAATTATAGTGAAAAATAAGTATTTGGTCAATAACAAAAGTTCATCTCAATACTTTGTTATATACCCTTTGTTGGCAATGACAGAGATCAAACGTTTTCTGTAAGTCTTCACAAGGTTGTCACACCTTGTTTGGCCCATTCCTCCATGCAGATCTCCTCTAGAGCAGTGATGTTTTGTGGCTGTCGCTGGGCAACACGGACTTTCAACTCCCTCCAAAGATTTTCTATGGGGTTTAGATCTGGAGACTGGCTAGGCCACTCCAGGACCTTGAAATGCTTCTTACGAAGCCACTCCTTCGTTGCCCGGGCGGTGTGTTTGGGATCATTGTCATGCTGAAAGACCCAGCCACGTTTCATCTTCAATGCCCTTGCTGATGGAAGGAGGTTGTCACTCAAAATCTCACGATACATGGCCCCATTCATTCTTTCCTTTACACGGCTCAGTCGTCCTGGTCCCTTTGCAGAAAACAGCCCCAAAGCATGATGGTTCCACCCCCATGTTTCACAGTAGGTATGGTGTTCTTTGGATGCAACTCAGCATTATTTCTCCTCCAAACACGTCTAGTTGAGTTTTTACCAAAAAGTTCTATTTTGGTTTCATCTGACATTCTCCCAATCCTCTTCTGGATCATCTAAATGCTCTCTAGCAAACTTCAGACGGGCCTGGACACGTACTGGCTTAAGCAGGGGGACAGGTCTGGCACTGCAGGATTTGAGTCCCTGGCGGCGTAGTGTGTTACTGATGGTAGCCTTTGTTACTTTGGTCCCAGCTCTCTGCAGGTCATTGACTATAGGTCCCCCCGTGTGGTTCTGGGATTTTTGCTCACCGTTCTTGTGATCATTTTGACCCCACGGGGTGAGATCTTGCGTGGAGCCCCAGATCGAGGGAGATTATCAGTGGTCTTGTATGTCTTCCATTTTCTAATAATGGCTCCCACAGTTGATTTCTTCACACCAAGCTGCTTACCTATTGCAGATTCAGTCTTCCCAGCCTGGTGCAGGTCTACAATTTAGTTTCTGGTGTCCTTTGACAGCTCTTTGGTCTTGGCCATAGGGGAGTTTGGAGT
>NC_047507.1:15478832-15548832 GCF_902827115.2 Pseudochaenichthys georgianus | reverse complement strand
GACTGTGTGTGTGTGCGTGTGCAGGCTCTGGGAATCAGCAGTTTTAACAATAATCTGAGGCCATGAACTCTCTCCCAATTCCTTTAAATAGTTATGAGTTAATGGTTGATGAGTCTCTTGAGCCTCAAGAGCTTCCTCACTGGATAAGGGGAAGGAGTGATGCATGCTGTCAAGGCCAGATGCACACACACACACACACACACACACACACACACACACACACACACACACACACACACACACACACACACACACACACACACACACACACACACACACACACACACACACAGAGCATAAACAGTGCATAGTTCGGGGCACACCTTATGATATATTTGTCTTGCACACTGACAGACACACACACCACTGAGCCTGAGAGGTGTTGCATTGTTAACGTAGTCAAAGGTAAGACGGATAGTAGATAAACAAAGGACTCACTATACAATTGTCTTGTATGAGGATGTCACAACTGTTAATGATCAATTCATGCAAGTGTGATCTCAGCTGTGGGAGTCGAGAGAGAAATTGCTGAGGTGACGTTTGATAGCTAGACTTATGTTTTGACAGTGACTTGAAGTAATACGCAATAGGATAGAGGGAGAGGTGCAACGTGGGAAGGATCATAACCTGTTCCTCGAAGTGAAGAGGAAAAGACTGGAGTGAGCTGCCCGCCCCACAGTTGCTGTTTAACTGAACAATAACAAAACAACACGTGAAGTGACTCTCATCCACAGAACATTGTGTAATCACGTGTGCAAGGAAAGGTCTATGCGATTGATTCAGAATTGCCTAAAGAGGAAGGTGTCAATGAAGGTTGTAATTAGCTTAGTAAAGCTATATGAAAGATAGATACTTAACACCAAATTGCTCCAGCTGGTATGGCAAACATTTACATTTGAGCTTCCTCGAGCAGTGGCACCTTGTATGGCACCCTGCTTCTGCATAAACAGGGTGTGAATGGGTGAATGATGACTTGTAAAGTGCTTTGAGGAAGGTAAAGGATACTGAATAAAGCGCCTTATAAATGAATATATAAATGGAGTCCACTAAACCATTCACCATATAGCACACAGCTGAAGATGTCAGAAGTGTTCTCAACTATCAGAAATACTCAGCTAGGTTTGGGCGAGGGGTAAGGAGGCTGGACAGGATGCATAAACGTTGCGGTTACATAGCCGGTTCATCATATGCCCAATAACAGCCCAGTCTCTTACCGTTCCTTGAATTTGCCGAGCAATTTCGGCATTGGCCTGGATAACAGAAATTCAACGGGCAAATAACAGAAATTGTCTCTAAAGATACAAAATGTTTGCTGGTGTTTTTCGTGTAAGTTACTTGTTTACGCTAAAGACTGATAGTCCTATTTCGCTTTAGCATCGGTCTCATAAACACGGCAATGCACTCGGTGAATTCTCGAAACATTGAGTTACTCATATACTTATTCATATATATGCTAAATCAGACTTCAAATGGAATGAGTGCTACAAATAGGAAAGGGTAAAGACGATTTTATGTCATTAACTCCGCGCATACCGCTCTTTTGAGAAATGTCAGGGTTGCTGTGTAACAGAGGCGTAAGTGTCAGTAGTAACAGTGAGAGGATACTCTGCTTGTGAAGAGTTTAGAGGTTGTTGTTTTTTTGGCCTTTTCAGAAAACAAATACATCAAAGCATGTAATAAGGATTTAAATCAAAGTATTTGTGTCTGCTGTTAAGCAAACTGCATTCAAGTATAAAGGAGTCTTAATTACAAGGACAAATTTGTGAAAGAGGGAAAGCTATATTTATTAACTGTGTTTGTTCCTGTTTCATTTCTTCTATCCTTTGACATTTAATATTTATTAGCCAATGTAATTGAGGGGGCAAATAAAAAACATCATACATCACTCTTAGCAAGACGTGAACTAGTGATGTCTCAACCAGTGCCACATCCAGTAAACCCACGTAGAGTCTGAGTCAGTCTGAAATTCCCTCTTGACCGAGGTTCTGACCTGAGGAGCTGCCGTTTGCTCCCACATCTTTCTAAAAGAGAAATTAGGACAAAGGTTGCTTGATATCCCCACTGTCTGTTGACTAATATCTATGTTAAAGTTCATCGGAAAATTAAACTCATCTCATAATTGTATGAGAGTATATATTAATTTTTTGTATTAGGATCGGCGTGGGTCTTTGCGTTTTTGTGTGCGCATGTGAATTACCAAAAAACCTCCTTTTTATTATAGTAACTCAATTAATTAAGATTCAAATTAAAAAGGAAAATATTTGTGAAGATATACGCTTAAGCAAGGAAGAAGCTAAAATTATCTTTAAGTTTACATTCCTTTTTTGGCCACCATTTATATCTCTGATGATATTATTGTATTTACTAAGGTAATTGTTTAGAAATGAAAACACTGACTTTACAACAAATCCCAGTCTCGTCTCTTACACAGTTGCAGTACACCTACAGTCAAGTCAATGCAAATAAGTGATAGGTGGAGTCCTTATTTTAATGTTCAAAATTCAAAGCTAGTGCAAGGGAAGGGTGCAATAAGTTAAAACAGCCTTTATTATGTATTTTTTCAAGAAAACGGCAACCGAACAGAAACATTTCTTACTTTTGTTGCTGTAACTTTACTTTAAAGAGGGCAAAATGTGCTTCTTCTCGACACTGCTATACAACATCCAACCAGTGTTTGTCAAGCAAACGGCATTGCATGCAAAAGGATGTAAATACTAACACTTATAAGTGACAGTGTTGGAAAAATTGATGTTTTTGTAAATGTATGCTGTGTGGATATGGCACAAGCACCACGCATTTCATTATAATTCATGTCTCACCCAGACCCAGACTGCATCTACGCACAACAAAGCGTTAAGAGGTGAGAACTGAAAACATGCTTTGACTTTGCCCTGGCATGAGTCACTTCTCACGGCAGGTGTTAAGAGACTGAAGCGGGATCTCTCCACAACGTTTTGTTAAGAAAGAGCCAAAATGTTCAACTGGTGTAACAGTATATTAAAAAAAGAAGGAAAAAACGAAGTCATTTTTCAAAAGTTAGGATGTAAGATCTTACTATAATACTGCAGAAATAAAAAAAATGTAATCATGCTCTTCCGTTGCTATTGCTTTTATTAGTCTTATTTTAAGGCAGTTATTGTTTTTTTATTGGCAACAATCATTTTGATCTGTGTTCATATTATAATTGTTGCTGTTTCGTTTATGTTGTAATTTTATAATCATGTTTTTTCTTAACGCACGACATGTGTGGAGAGGGATTCCTAGTTTTTTTTAGATGAAGTTAATTAAATTTTCCTTGTGTGCTGCGAGGGTCTAAGGTTGTTTCCTGTACAGATTGTAAAGCCCCCTGAGGTACATTTTCTTATTTAAAATATAACATTTATTTTGATTGGTTGATTATATTAAAAACTGTACATAGATCCTCAAAGATGGTTTATAAGACATACTGAGACGATGACAGGACATTGTGATTTGACATAGATGGAGATACAAATGATTTGCTAATAGTACAGATTGTACAGCTTGTTTGGCACATTTAGTTTGATGATTAAATCCAGCATAAAATATCGCAGTGAGTAGACAGTGAACTGAATGGCCTTAGAGTTAATAATTACACCCAATTTAAAATACAATCTTCTTTTGGAAAAGTTCACAGTAACAATGAGAAAAGCTGAATTATTGTAAACAAACCAGGATGTCGGTGGTGTGTGGAGGCAACAGTGGTTATGTGTATGTGGGCTGACCTGGAGTGTGCCACTCTCTCTATATCATTTATGCAGATTCAAATGTGCAGTTAAAAAAATGTCCTTCTTCTTTTATTCAGTGATACTGATCAGCTCTAACAGAGGTATTATATCGAGGCACTCCTTTCATTTATGACAACAGAGCAAAGTCCAAATCTGTCTCAGTCATTCACTCACACACATCTCTTTAGGAATTGTATCACTTGAAAAGCTAAAACTCACTAACACACTGTGCTGTATCAGCACACTCAGTCGGGCAGTCAGACTCAAAGAAACTCATACACAGGTCATCATTACATAGCAAACAACTATGCACAACACTATTTTTAAGTTAAGAAAACTAGTTATCAATGTAAAAGGTATATTATGACCTTAGTCTGGATGAGCATTGTTATTTATAAGAATGACCTTTAATAACTTCTCCAAAATAGAGATTTCTCAAGCAAAAATGTATCATATGTCTTCTCCTTTACAATTGCCAAGTTAAATGAGAGATGACATTTAAATGTTTTCCTATTTCCTAATCCTATAAAACCCATTTTATCATTCTGATACACGCCTCCAAGTTTATTGCATCAGTGTGATGGGTAATATGCCTGTTCCTTAATCATTATGGGTTTATCTTTAAAAAATTAAGTTTGACTTTCTGTTTATTTCTATTTCTTTCTACAATCTGGTTGGCTTTTAAGGAAAGATACTTATTTCTGCTTGGATATTGTTTATCTGCCTTTCTGTTAGGTTTTTTGTGTTTTCTTTTTAATATATGCTATATTTTTTTAATTAAAGCAAACGTAATACTGAGGGATATACGTATATATCCCAAGCAAATTATGATTTTAATCTATAGCAAAGGGAAATAGTTTTACACTAATGGCTGAGGCAGCCATATTTTTGCAAAAATAATATTATAATATAATATATTTAACTAGTCTGAAAAAAAAGCTTAAATTCCTTTTAATATGTAAAACATTAGTTTTGAATAGCAAATTGGGTCTCTGAAAATTCTCTCTGATTGCTCACAATCACATTATTGACATGAAGATCAAAACAAAGAGAGACTTTGACAGATGTGCTGAACAACTACACTCACTGTTGGCAATGACATTCTGAGTCTTGTTCAACAAGCTGTCCAGTTCTGTTTCCAGGTGCCATGATCATATTATAATAAAGATAACACAAGTTAACATCAGCTACCTACGAGCCACACAGCAAACCTCAGAGAGAAATCAGTGGTGGCCTGAACATGTGTCCACAATTTTGCTGAGTCACGACCAAGATTTTCCAGTCAGTTAAAAAGCATAGAACTGCTTTGGGTGTTGTGCAATATCCAAACATCCCTCACATGATACTGAGAATAAAGGCATTAGAGAAGAATATATAAAAATTCAAAAAGAGTCACCCATTATAATTGACTAATAACTTTTTAAAAAGAGTAAGTGACACATACAAAGTCTCTTGTAGCTACTCACCTAAGAAGTTGTGACCGCTTTGATCGTTTAAATCTCTGCCTGGTGTTTGCATGTCAAACTCACACTTTCACTGTGGCACTCAGACTCACTGTGGATCAGCACCTGACTGTGTGCCAGACTGTCAGTCCTGTGACCGCCCACTACCACCATCACCATCACCACCCACTATGCCACTGATGGTCTGTCAAAAAGCCAAAACGTGTCCACATGGACAAGACATCCGGCAGTCTCAGTGAAAGAGGAGAATTTGAGGATGGATGAATCAAAAGGTTTCCTGTTTTAACTTTCTCTCTGTCAGTACATTTGAATTCAAATAATATTTTGTTCCCAGAAAAAAAGCCTGATTACTTAATATAACTTCCCGATTGTGTAATATATATCCAATGCAGACTCTGTGTTAGCAGTTTAAATAACTTTGTATGCATTGCGTTAACAGCAGTGACGAAACTCGCATCGCTGCAAACTGTGAACCGAGCGGAAGGTGACTGACCTGTTCTCTGTTTTGGAGCAGAAGAGCCCACTTGCTTTTGGAAGGTGGATCGCCGTCTTCTTTTGCGTGGATTTGCGTGTCAGCCTTAGAAAACCGTGGCGTCGTCTCGTGGCTTGCACAGGAGCGTGGTGTCTGGGTGTTGAGGTCTGTGTGCTGTCGAGGTTTCTGCTGCTGCTGCTGGTGTCTGCCTCTCTCTCTCCTCCCTCCTGTCGAACACCACTCGCCCGGGATCCTGAGGACACAGCGAGGCATCAAATTACCCATTAGCTGTTCTGTCCACTCTTTGGCGTAAGCTCAAATCAGAATTAAAAGATATATAACTTATTTGTTTGATCGCTTGTTTAATGTTGGACACTGATTTGTGTATTGCCAATTTAATAAAGGAGTAGTTCAACATGTTGGGAAAAGTTCATATCATTCTTTTGAGCATTAGCTAATGTTAAGCTAACATTATAATATAATAAATAAACTAAAAAACAATAGGAAAACAGAAAAAAGCAACTCTTGTAAGTGATAATAGTGGGAAACTTTTTCAAAAATAATGATAGGCTAGTATCTCACAATGATTGAGAATGAAAATGACAGACATTATTTATCTCAAAATATTGTGTGTCGAAATCATGCTAATAATGAGGCTAAAAGTAGCTGAAGTCAGGAGATGGCTAGCTTATGTTTGCTAATTAACTGTCAACCAGGGTAACATTATCCGCCTAACAGTTTTCCAAGAGCTCAACAATCTACGTCTTTCTATTTAGTTTTTTTAATAACAGTAGAATAACCGAATAAAGCCAGTTGTGTAATGGGCCATGAGCATAGACTGTATATAAAGGCCATGAGCTGTTGCCAGGCAAGCTACAAAGAGTTAAAGTTACTGCTTCCACCATTCCCGCCTTTTTAATAAGCTAGTTTATTACTCTGAGCAAATTATTGTCAATAAAGTAAATAATTTCTCTATGGTGTATTTCCCCCAATGTGTCTTAGTATTGCTTGTAATATTATAATAAACAATAAAAACAATTTTATTGCCTCTCTGAAGAACCAGCACCTTACCGTGGTAGAGAGGTTTGTGTGCCCTGATGAACCTGGGGGCTGTGTTGTCTGGAACCTTGTGTTCCTGGTAGGGTCTCCCATGGCAAATTGGTCTCAGGCAAGGGGCCAGACTAAGATTGGTTCAAAAGACCTCATGAAAGGAAAAACAAGAAGTGAGGATACCCGGCCCGGAGGAAGCCCGGGGTCCCCTTCTGGAGCCAGGCCCAGAAGGAGGACTCGTCGGCGAGCGTCTGGTGGCCGGGCTTGCCCAGCCCGAAAAGGCAACGTGGGCAACACCTCCGCTTCTCTGTCCCGCGGGCCCACCACCTACGGGAAACATCGATGGGGTCGGGTGCGCTGCCAGACGGGTGGCAGTGAAAGCGGAGGGTCTCGACGGACCAGACCCGGGCGGCAGAAGCTGGCTTTGGGGACGTGGAACGTCACCTCTCTGGGGGGGAAGGAGCCGGAGCTTGTGCGGGAGGTGGAGCGGTACCAGTTGGATCTGGTTGGGCTCACCTCTACGCACAGCGTCGGCTCTGGAACCTTACTTCTGGATAGGGGTTGGACTCTATTCTTCTCCGGAGTTGCTCAAGGTGTGAGGCGCGGGGCGGGTGTGGGGATACTCACAAGTCCCCGGTTAGGTGCTTCGTTGTTGGAGTTTACCCCAGTGGACGAGAGGGTCGCCTCCCTACGCCTGCGGGTTATGGGGGGGAAAACTCTGACTGTTGTGTGTGCTTATGCACCCAACAGCAGTTCAGAGTATTCGGCCTTCTTGGAGACCCTGGAAAGAGTCCTGTATGGGGCTCCTGAAGGGGACTCCTTAGTCTTGCTGGGAGACTTCAACGCACATGTGGGCAATGATGGAGACACTTGGAGGGGCGTGATTGGGAGGAACGGCCCCCCTGATCTGAACCGGAGTGGTGGTTTGTTACTGGACTTCTGTGCTAGTCATGGATTGGCCATAACAAACACCATGTTCGAACATAAGGATGCTCATAAGTGTACGTGGTACCAGAGCACCCTAGGCAGAAGGTCCATGATCGATTTCGTTATCGTATCATCGGACCTGAGGCCGTATGTTTTGGACACTCGGGTAAAGAGAGGGGCGGAGTTGTCAACTGATCACCATCTGGTGGTGAGTTGGGTCGAGTGGCGGGGGAAGCCTCTGGATAGACCTGGTAAGCCCAAACGTGTAGTTCGGGTGAACTGGGAACGTCTGGAGGAGGCCCAAGTTCAGGAGGCCTTCAACTCACACCTCCGGCGGAGCTTTTCGGGCATTCCTGTGGAGGTTGGGGACATTGAACCAGAGTGGTCGGTGTTCAAAGCCTCTATTGCCGAAGCCGCGGTGGGGAGCTGTGGTCTCAAGGTCTTAGGTGCCTCAAGGGGCGGTAACCCTCGAACCTCCTGGTGGACACCGGTGGTCAGGGAAGCCGTCCGACTGAAGAAGGAGGCCTTCAGGGATTTGTTATCCCGGGGGACTCCCGAAGCAGTTGCAAGGTACCGACAGGCCCGAAGGGCAGCAGCCTCATCCGTGGCCGAGGCAAAGCAGTGGGTGTGGGAGAAGTTCGGAGAAGACATGGAGAAGGACTTTCGGGCGGCACCAAAGTTGTTCTGGAAAACTGTCCGACACCTCAGGAGGGGGAAGCAGGGAACCATCCAAGCTGTGTACAGTAAGGATGGGACGTTGTTGACCTCAACTGATGGAGTGTTGGGACGTTGGAAGGAACACTTTGAGGAACTCCTGAACCCGACAACTCCGCCCTCTATGTTAGAGGCAGAGCTGGAGTATGACGGGGGATCAACGCCAATCTCCCGGGGGGAGGTCACTGAGGTCGTCAAACAACTCCACAGTGGCAAAGCCCCGGGGGTGGATGAGATCCGCCCGGAAATGCTGAAGGCTCTGGGTGTTGAGGGACTGTCATGGTTGACACGTCTCATCAACGTTGCGTGGAAGTCGGAAACGGTACCGAAGGAGTGGCAGACCGGGGTGGTGGTCCCCCTTTTCAAAAAGGGGGATCAGAGGGTGTGTGCCAATTACAGAGGCATCACACTACTCAGCCTCCCCGGGAAAGTTTACTCCAAGGTACTCGAAAGGAGGGTCAGGCCGATTGTCGAACCTCAGATTGAGGAGGAACAATGCGGATTCCGTCCTGGTCGTGGAACGACGGATCAGCTTTTTACTCTCGCAAGGATCCTGGAGGGGGCCTGGGAGTACGCTTATCCGGTCTACATGTGTTTTGTAGACTTGGAGAAGGCGTATGACCGGGTTCCCAGGGAGTTACTGTGGGAGGTGCTGCGGGAGTATGGGGTGAGGGGGTCTCTACTCAGGGCCATCCAATCTCTGTACTCCCAAAGCGAGAGCTGTGTCCGGGTCCTCGGCAGTAAGTCGGACCCATTTCCGGTGAGGGTTGGCCTCCGCCAGGGCTGCGCTTTGTCACCAATCCTGTTTGTAATATACATGGATCGGATTTCGAGGCGTAGTCGTGGGGGGGGGGGTCTGCAGTTCGGTGGACTAAGGATTGCACCACTGCTTTTTGCAGATGATGTGGTTCTGATGGCTTCATCGGTCTGCGACCTTCAGCACTCACTGGATCGGTTCGCAACTGAGTGTGAAGCGGCTGGGATGAGGATCAGTACCTCCAAATCTGAGGCCATGGTTCTCAGTAGGAAACCGATGGACTGTCCACTCCAAGTAGGGAATGAGTCCTTACCCCAAGTGAAGGAGTTCAAGTATCTCGGGGTCTTGTTCTCGAGTGAGGGATCAATGGAGCGTGAGATGGGCCGGAGAATCGGAGCAGCGGGAGCGGTATTGCAGTCGCTTTACCGCACCGTTGTGACGAAAAGGGAGCTGAGCCGGAAGGCAAAGCTCTCTGTCTACCGGGCCATTTTCGTTCCTACCCTCACCTATGGTCATGAAGGATGGGTCATGACCGAAAGAACGAGATCGCGGATACAAGCGGCCGAGATGGGTTTCCTCCGCTGGGTGGCTGGTGTCTCCCTTAGAGATAAGGTGAGAAGTTCGGTCATCAGGGAGGGACTCGGAGTTGAGCCGCTCCTCCTTCGCGTCGAAAGAAGCCAGTTGAGGTGGTTCGGGCACCTAGTTAGGATGCCACCTGGGTGCCTCCCTAGGGAGGTGTTCCAGGCACGTCCAGCTGGGAAGAGACCAAGGGGTAGACCTAGGACCAGGTGGAGGGATTATATCTCTTCGCTGGCCTGGGAGCGCCTTGGGATCCCCCAGTCAGAGCTGGTTGATGTCGCCAGGGAAAAGAAAGTTTGGGGCTCTCTGCTGGAACTGCTACCCCCGCGACCCGACCACGGATAAGCGGGAGAAGATGGATGGATGGAAAAACAATTTCCTTAAATTATGATTCGTCATCACGCTTGTGAGCCCAGGGTGTCACCACCAGCTAGCCGCCCGCCGATTTTGCTGCAGCTCTTTCCCTCAAGAACGCAATACTGTAGCTCAAGCATTTATGCAACTTAGGCCTATAAATTATTGATGTAATTTATGTGCCGGTCACGGTGTGTCTATGGTTTTGAGTCTGTATGTGTGTTGAGCGCAGCGCCGTCTGCTTTTTGCAGTAGGCCTACACAGTAGGACTAAGCATACCTGTAGTTTCTTTCTGTAGACCTGTCTGCCCGTTTTGTGAGTGCCCTGGGCACTTGTGGCAGTTTGGGATGACCTCATTAAAATAGCGTCCACCCAGTAAAAAATAAAAACACTACACCACTGGCCGAACTCAAGTAAACTATAAGTGTTCACTGACTTTGGTAGAGCACAGCCTGTTCTCTAGTGGTTAACACAATCTTAAATAAGTCACAATTAAAAGATGACCTGGTAGAAGTTTCTTAAAAATATAAATATATATATTTTTCAAATCTCGACAGTCAACAATTTAAGCTCATATTTACTACTATATCATGTGCAAAACTATGCACAACAAATAGCCTCTGTTCTATAGGCCTATATCTGTAGGTTTACAGACCTCAGACTAACCCCAACCTCAACCTCACGCTATTTCTAACCCTAAACCATACACTAACATCTACTAGCTATTTGTTTGACTGATTCTGGCTTACTTTGGATTTAAACTTCCGGTAGCACACACAATGTGCAGCAAAAGAAGCCTGGTAAACAAATGTTTCCCTTTATCTATACCTCTGCAAATGACACAACACAAAACAGTGTATCTGTTGCCATTTTTTCATGCTTTATGTCTGTGTCACTTCACCAGCCTATGACGTTCTGCATTCTTTAGTGATTTAGACAGATTTGACAGTCTTGTGTGATCACCTTTTTAAAGCAGCAAGATGTCAGTGTAGTTCAATCATGCTAGTTCCACTGTGCAGCAGTCAGCTTGATTTCAGCTCCCTTTGATCTATCATAACTCTGTGAACTGAACTCAGACTGCTCTGGCAAACTTAGCTTGTTCACACATACTGTAGACACACAACAGAATCTCTCTCACATGTGTAACAGTCCTCCAGTCCACACACATAATTTATATGCACTTAACTAAAAAACTTGAAGCCCTGGAGAGTTTTCCTGTTACAAAAAACAGCAAGCAATCCTGAGCAATAACTTCTGATTGTTTATAGTTGACTCCCAGGGGGCTGGAGCTCTGGTATCTACAATTGTAAATCATGTAAGTGCTTGTTTATCTGTGCAAGACTCTCCGACTACTGTCTTGACACCGTCATTATTATAAAGTTTAACATAGATTGTTTTCAGGCCAGAGAGGAGAGCAAACTGTTCAAAATCAATCTGTAGTGACAAAAAATGTTATTTAAAATCAGTGTTGGCTCTTGATAATAGGAAATAGGCCAAATTGGTTAGCTTTTCTTCCCATCCTCAAACATATAGGTGATTTAAGAACCTTGTCTTAGGGTTCAATGTTTAACCAAAGTACTAATTGGTCCTTTATGCAAAATTAAGTCTTTGCTTGCTCTCAGCTTGGCTTCAGCTTGTTGGGATGAGCACCAAGACAAACAGGGTTTGTCTTGTATAGGCTTGCTTTGGTGCGTTAGCCACCCACGTCCATGTCCCGTATGAGCAGTTTGATGGACACGTTCCACAGATCTCTGCTGACTGATCGTCCCATGGACCCAGAAACAGAGCGTGTTTCTTCCGTCTATCTTGTACATTGTACAAAGAGTTTGAGCGAGAGGATCTGTGAATTTGTTTCTCATCATCACTGTATTTCTTTACAACGAAAGTCCTTTCAAAGCTTCAAGTGTAAATGACGAGATTTCTGACATAGTGAAACACCTTAAGTGACACATATTGAAAGTTTAATTTACCTGACAAACTCAGGTGTTTTTCATTGAATATTAAATATGTGCTTTGAATGTGTGCATGAAGGGGAGGTCAATGCTGTTTGGTTATTCTGAACAAAACAATACAATAACAATGATTATCTATATCATTACATTTGCCACCGTATAACCTTTCCACTATATAATAATTATAGTAACCATATAATAGTGCCCATATTGATATCAGTGGTTGTTTTTAACCCGCATATGCCAGGCAAATTAAAGGCTAGGCAATTAAATAACAGAACAACATCAATCCAGATATGTTAAATGATTTGAATATAAATATAACATATTTTAATGGCAAAAAGAGATAAGAAGTTGATGGCAGTAAAGTCAGTTAGAGAGACTCTCTGAGGTACCAAGGTGGCAGCTTTTGCAACGACTGGAAACATTGAGCCAATGTGCCCAGTCAGCCCAATTGAAGGGTCCCATAGAGGATTTCTATATCTAAGTAGTGACACCTGCTGGCCAGGGTGAGTAGTTTAATCCATCTCTCTATTGAGTAGCACACAACCAATGAAATGTAACTGTAATTCTGAATGTTTGACCGATGTTAGCAACTCCTTGAAGTTGGCCTGTTGACATCGAAGGACTTTCACGTTTTTTGATCAAGATGTAGAACCCAAAATGTAACTATTAGAAATCAACTAATGGGGTGAATTGTGACAGCAACATATATCAATCAAACCATAGAAAATAAAGTTTGATTTCTATGCTTTCCCTTCTAAATATATCAATGAAATATTAAGCAGACTCAAAGAACAAATAGAGCCGTCATTGACCTTACAAAGCTCTGGAGGGCGGCAACTAAAATGGGAAGTTCCCCATTCAAATAAAAGATGTGATGACCTCATGGCATACAATCACGAGCTCAACATCATGTGATGCAATTAGACCTGACGGTGTACATGAGATAAAGTTCAATGAAGAAACAAACAAGCAGAACATGCCTTACAACGCTTGAGTGGAGATAATAAGGAAGACTTAGTGTCAGAAAAACTTCGCTGATTCAGTGACATATTTTAAGATATACTGTTGTATATGTAAGAATAAATGTTGCAGTTGGTTGAATACTGGCATATATATATATATATATAAATCACATTGATGAAGTGAAATCACAAACTGCAAACTTTTGTTGTATTAAAAACATTCATTCTAATTAGTTAACCTTAAAAGCCTTACAAATGAATCCGATCTTTACTATGTGGTCCTTAGAATAAAACATTGTAAAATAAAAAGCATTAATTGTATTTAATGAATGAGTGGAATGATGGAATCACATCTTTATTAACTTTTATCTGTACAGAAAAAAACATCATCAGTCACCAGATCATGCAAAGCAGTATTGTGTTACGAATAAAAACACAATACAAAACAAACAATATATACTTTACCATAAATATGGAGCCTCAAAAATATAAATCAATCAATATATTACAAAAAATAAACTCCTGAGATGACACTTACATACAAATACAATATGTTTTAAATGACTTGCAACGTAGTACTGGAAATGGATCACCAGACAGGTTGATTAGCGGTTCTTACATTTTGAGATATTTTTTCTTTTTTTGTACACATATGATCTTGAAATGCAGCAACTGAGCTGAAAATGACCAGTCATCGCACTGGGTTCATTCCAGGTTGCCTTAAATTCAGTCCCACAACACAAAAAGGATTCATCACAGGAACCAACAGTTAAACATGGCATATTCATCTGAAAACCAGTGTTATATCTGCGGTAAAAAGCAACCTGGAAAGTTGTGGTTGAAAGGAATCTTAAAGGGAATGTAAGAGTAAGGTAACAGATACATATCCTGTATATTTTATACATATCCTGTATGTATTTATATTTATAATAGGGTGACAGCACTCAACA
The DNA here is from genome assembly GCF_902827115.2 of Pseudochaenichthys georgianus. NCBI lineage: Eukaryota > Metazoa > Chordata > Actinopteri > Perciformes > Channichthyidae > Pseudochaenichthys > Pseudochaenichthys georgianus. Next base: position 15,534,900 of record NC_047507.1, on the reverse strand, counting down.
GTTAAGTTGAGGTGTTATTGCACTACTGTCTCAATGTCTTCATGAGAATAATCATTACATTACAATACTGTTGATAGATCTACACAGAGGTGAAACAAGAAATCACCAGTCACAGCTACAGATGTGTCTTTTTACTCTTTGAAATGCATTCAGTTACTTATCAGGATTGATTGTTCAGTCACCAATATTCTCAAACCATTGGCAATAAATCCTGCCTGCAATACTTAATCAAACACTTGAAGTGAAGGAATGAATCTCAATTTGTAATCGACCCAGGTCTGCACAGCTAACAAACGTAGCTGAATTGAAAACATGTTCACAATAAAGCTACAACATCTAGAGAGAGAGAGAGAGAGAGAGAGAGAGGCAACGTAGGGCTCAACAATGATAGAGTTCACCTTCTTCTCTGAAAGTCACACTGAGCCATTGGAGGAGCCATGCATAACAATTGAACACGGATGAACACATATTTCGGACTCCCTAACATGACATTGAACTTCAAGGCATTTAGACAAAAAGGGGGCAGTAATGACGAGCCCATTAGTCATTTTCCCAAGAGACACAACAGCTTGATTTACCCATCAAAAAATCCCCAGTCGTTTTTTTTCTTTTTTACTCACATACTTTCACTTACTAACCAAAACGTATTCACTGTGGGGGAAACCATAAAACGTCAAAAATCATTTTTCATAATGTGTATGAACCCAGCCACTTAATGAAAGAGTTATGTCACTGACAAAAGCTAAGTAAAAATATTTCACTATTTATTTCCTATAAGTGGCTTATCTCTCTTTTAAAGTGATATATATTTGTATTCATTTACTTTATATTTATATATATTTATATATATACTGTATGTACATTTTGTCTGTAGTCTCTAATTATCTTTTTATGTACTTCAGAAACAGTTCCTTAAAGTTTGCTCTGGGAAAAATAAATATGTTGTTATTCTATACTTGTCTATATCAATGACGTAACTCCTTCAGTCCAATAATTCTGGCAAAGCAACATTCTCTGAATATCCTACCCAGCAGGCCTCACTGTCACTCACACAGAGTATTTGAAAGTGGGGAAGAGGAGGGTACCAGGACAGAGGGGATACAGTACAGTAAACACACAAAGTTTAATCTCAGACTTGTTCACATTTAATATCAATCAAGTCATCACTGGCCAACAGTAAAAGGGGGGGCCAGGATCCAAAAGGGGCTGACTACAGTTTGGCTGTGTCTAGTCAGAGAAAAGGCTGGCGAAGGACTTTCGGAGATTGCGAATGGTCTCAGCCTTTTCCTCGTCTTGGCCGTCACCTCCGGTGCTCGGGGCCCCGCGGAAGAAAGAGGAGTCGCTGAAGGCGTTGAAGGCATTGGTCAGGGACTGGGACTTACTGGGAAGGGAGGAGGGAGGGAAAAGGGAGGGGGGAGAGCAAATGGGCGAGGAGGGAGAGCAGGAAGGACGGGACGCAGTAAATAAAGTAAGTTAGAGGGAAAAGTAAGGAGGGTAGTCAAAAACACTATATTGTACAATGATCTTTGAAAACATTCTTAAATGTTGACATTGTACCTTACCCCCCTCCCCCCATTGATTATAAGCAATATATGAACATTTAATATATTGTTTATAACACATAATTTAGATATAAGCAGATATAAGGAAATGTTCAAGTCATTAGAATAATAACTTCCTATGAAATGTGTTTTACTATTGTCGTTAATATACTACCAAGCAATTCATAGAGAGGACTTAAAGTCGCTGACTCATACATCAACAAAAAGAAAATGGACCTTACATCTGCTTAAAAGGATTTTATAATAAACCACATATCATATCTTTATATACTGCTTATGCTAAATAGTGAGGGCTAAAACAAAGTGTGCATTTCATAGTTTCAGTAGGTTATAACCTGGAACACTTAAAAGACACTTTGAAAACAACAAATATTTTTTGATAAATTATCAAAGAAAGGATTTAGATATTTAAATCAGTTTTGTATTTAAATCACAAAGTATGGCCCATTGTGCTGACAAGACGGCTCTTACTTCAGAAGAGGGTGGGTTTTTGGCTGGGATCCTGGTTGTTCGTCCACAGCGGCCTCGCCCTCAGCAGGGGCCTCTGCATCTTCCGCTGGGACAGGCTCTGGGTTTTGGGAAGGAGAGGCCGGCTTGGCCTGTGGCTGAGCCTTAGCCGTAGACTCTGCCTGAGGAGGGGACTGAACCTGTGCTGGGGCAGGGGCTGCGGAGGCATCTGCTGGGGCAGTGGGCTGGGGTTTAGGTAAAGCTTTGACAGGGGGCGGGGTTTGTGGCTTTGGCTGGATCTGCGGCTTTGAATTCCTGCGAATTGGAGGGATTGGCTTTGCAGGTGGTGTGGGTTTGGGTGGCAGCTCTTTTGGTTTGCCAGGAGCTGGGGATGGGGAGCCCTGAGGCTGGGGCTTGGGCTGCTCTGTGGTAGGAGCTGAGGCTGAGGGGGAGGCTGGGGCAGGGGCAGGGGCAGGGGCTGGGGCAGTGGCAGGTGCTGGAGCTGGTGCTGGGACTGGGGCTGGGGCTCGGACTGGTGCTGCTACTTTGGTTGGAGGAGAGCGTGGAGCAGCTGCTCTAGCTGGGGATGGTGGTGAAGCTTTGGCTGGGGTAGAGGAAGAATCTGGGGCTGACTTTGCGACAGAAGTGGCTCTCAGCATTGGGGGAGGAGGCCTCGCCACTGGAGGCCTTGTGACCGAGGCGGCCCTCTGGACCGGGGCCTTCTGAGCCTCAGCTGCTTTCTGAACTGGCCCTGGGCTAGGTTTCTGGGCCTGGCTGGGCTTTGGTACCGGTTCAGACGCTCTCTTTGCCGACTCTGATGGTGTATCCACACTCTGTGCTTTCACTGGTACACCTAAAGGATTAAAATATAAATGTATCAGATTCAACTTGAATGATCATACAACGCATACAGGCAAGACGAGCTAAAAAGCCAAAATAAAGTAAAGGAAATTAATACATAGGCATATTTTTTCATCTAGCACCAGTTTTCTTTTTGTGCAGCAGTTTGAAATCAAGGCACTGACTAACCCTCACCAAAAGACCAAAGCAGAACATGATATAGGCCAGAGAATGAGCTTGAGTCTCGACATGCTCATTCACATAACAACTTTTCACATTCAAAGCACTCGAACCAACTCATCTGTCAAGAACAAACTGGAGCAAAGCAGGCTCTGAATATTTGGACTGCATTAACAACCAGCAGGTGGCGGCAGATCAACGGCTAAGAGAAGGTTACAAGTCCTTCATGCCAAGTATTGGTTGCTTTTATGCAAAAAGCATGTGACCAGTAGTGTGGTGAAAACGACATGAAGGGAGGAAAGGAAAATGTCAGAGATGTGAATGAAAAAATGTGAAGAACAAAGGAAGAGATGATACAAACAGGAGAAACAACAATGGCATCAATTGTGGACTCAAACTCAGGCAGCAAAGCAACCTGGCTATCACGCAGCAGAAAAGAAACACATGCAGTACATGCTGAGTAGGAAGTGACTGGACAGGGACGAGTTTCCAATGACTGATTCACTTTCCTGGTCAGAATTATAGATGGGTATCTAAATGATATCCTCCAACATAAAGTATATATAGAGTTGTCTTTGTAGACAGCATGGAAAGTGTATACAAGTATGCTAACTTAATTAACATAACACTTTATTTTAAATGAAATGATAACCACGATCACACGATATGACCACAAGACATACTTGATGGAAATTCATCCCACACATTGCCAGTTAGTCATTACTGTAAAGGAAGCTGCAGCAAATGGCTATGAGTCTTATGTTTTCCCAAAGGGTTGCTTGGAACTCACATCGCATACAAACCAAAGGAAATACTATTTGTACAACATAATTAGTAAAGGGTGATCAAATATATATTTGCTTGGATGCAAACCATGGATTATTTGTTAATTTGTGATTATATATTAATTATATTTATATAATATAATTCATATTTGTAATGACTTGGCTGCTTTATCTAAAGAGGATGCAAGTCAACAAACTGGGTAAGCCTCTAACGTGTGCTACATCAAACCTCTTCATGTAAATCAGGACAGATTAAGACAGAGAAGAACAAACTATTATGTATTACCAGATGGTCTTAAGATCAAATACGATTAAATCAGTTATATGGATCCAAGCAAATTTGGAAATGAACATGCAAAGACATAAAAAGATGCTTCTTTACATTGAAACTCTTCATTAATCACCCAAGCAGGTTTGTATTAGCCAAGAAAAAGATGTATTGTGTACCGTGTAAAGCCCCTTTGTCTTGTCTCAGGTATTATAACACAGAACAATGAGGGGTTAATTTACAACAAAAGACAAACCAGGCTGTTTTTCACTAAACATTCAGTTTTTGCAAAGTGGCCTTTCTTTCTATCTATTTGTATATACCATAAACTTGCACTATATGTACAGAACTTATTATGGTACGAAATATTGAAAAGCCATTAAACATTCTGAGCTGACCAGAACTTGAACAGTGATCATGTGCAGCGTGTTTATGAAGAGATTTTACATTTAATATCAGAATGCATACTAATAAAGAAAAACATCTCTCTATAAATAGGCTAATCTGCAACCGTGAAATCAATTTTCTCAGTGTTAGATTAAAATAAAAATAAATTAAACTGCAATCCTATTTGAATATCTTAACATCTCAACACTGTTGGCACATGATCAAATCTAACTCCTGTAAAACATTAAATGGCAGCCTCCCTAAACCAACCAGCAAAAACATATTGAACATGACAATAAGTACTGGCATTTGCCATATCCATGCAGAATTAAAAAACCTAATTCAAGTAAATAAACAAACATGTGATAATGGTTTTGTTCATTTACCATGTTATATGATGTTTGATAACTGCTTTTAGTAGGCACATTTAGTTTAACGCAGCATCCCTGAGCACAAAATCACCACAGTCAACACGAACGCTATGGCTGCAAATAAAGGCCACAGGCTGGTTAACTGCCTGGAGTGAACTGTATTCGCTTCTTAGTCTTGTGTCAAAGAGAGACACAGACGTAGCTCACACAGACAGCAAGGTCATATTCTTTTCTTGGACAATGTACTAGTTTAGTTTCAAGGCACAGAGATAAGGATGCAGATAAAATCCAAATTGCTCTTAGTCTTAAAGGAATCGTTTGACACTTTGGGAAAAATAATCCAAACATCCAAATAAACTTAAACATGAAGCTACAGCACAGCAGCAAGTTAGCACACAGTCTGAAACGAGGGAACATTTCTAGCATTGGTTCTGTTAAGAAAAATCAACCTTCTTTATCTCTTTTCAGTAATAACCTGTTGTTTCTTGGCTTCTTTTTAGTAATCTTTACTAATGTTAGAAAATGTCTCTTTCAAGTACTGGATGCTTCATTTCAGAGAAATCTCTTTAGATGGGTGAAGTGAGACTTTCCCTACTCATACTTTGGCCCTACAGTGGAAGCACTTGTATTACAATGCAGAACAGTGGTCAGACAACCTTGAGGTTGAGGGCGCTGGCCCGAGGTCCTGTTTGGATCTGGCAGTCCCTCCTTAGGGGCAGCGCTCTGAGAGAGAGTGGAAGACAGATGAGAGAAAAACAGAAGACGTAAGATCATTTGTGAGAAACAGAGAATAGGAAAGAAAGGCAAACGAGGTTAAGCAGGTTTTAGTCAAATAATCAGCTGTTAAATGTGAAACGCTACACCAAAGTAACTTTCCTGCAGACCTGTCGGATTCTGAACATGCCTTTCCTTATACTCACAGGAAAATGTAAGCACATTTTGTATGACCATGTGTCATTTAGATAATTATTTTGAGTCATCCCTCAGAGATAATGTAAAATTGTAATAATTGGCATAACTTTTGTTTGTTTTCATCACTTTTAACAGCGTATAATAGGGACAGGCCTTTAATTCCTTCCGGTTTTTACATTACGCTGGTTTTATATCAGCCTCTACCTGTTGGGGCTGCACAGTAGTCGGCTTCTGGCCCTGAGGGGAGCGAGCAGGAGAGCGGGAAGCACTAGATGACCTTGTGACCAGGGCTTGGTTCATCTTAGCCAGCACCACGTCTGAGATGAGCTGACGGTCCTCTGCCTGGTGGTCACCGATTAGCTGCATAGAAGAACCCACAACCTGCACAAACAGGACACAGATGACGTATCAGAAAGTGTGGGCCTTCTTTATCGAGAAGTGACATCACTATAATGTTGTTGACCCATACTAGAAAAAGAGTTAGCCGAGAAAAACAAAGAACGGCACAGAGGTCAACACATCATGTTTGGACAAAGCTTTCTGGTAGTGTTTATACGATTGCATCTTCTACCAGGTTGTATATATTTGTTTAGATTTGATGTTTTATGGTCAGAACAGTTTTGGTTTATATGGTCAAGGTTTTTATAGATACTTTGGTTTGGAAAACTAAGTGTTTTGTTTTAAAATATGTGAAAAAATATACAAAAATATGCCAGATAAGACGATAAAATGATATTATGACAACATCCATGTACTGGAACTCAGCAATTGTATAGCATCATTATAAAAACCAAAACACTTATCCAGTGGAGATGACTCAGAGAATACATGTCTTTCACATTTTTCCTATCTAATCTACCTTTCACCGAAGTGCTGATTATTTTTGACATTCAGCATACTTCAAAGTGTAAGTGGGGTGTTTAGATTATTGCCTGGAAAACGCAGGCTCATTGTGGCTCCTACATCATGTCCACCTCTATCCTCTTCAGCCTCAGACTGTCAGACTTGGATTTGTTCTCGTAATTGTTCAAACTTTGTCATGCCTCCGTTCTCCTCTCAATGTCCTCCTTGAGTTGAGTTTCAACCCCTGCCAGACGTCTGATGTCCTCAGGTCCCATCTCTGTATAATTGTCTGGTGCCCCGTCACAGCACCAGTGGATGTGTTTGCCTCTTTAAGTGCCAGTCAAACTAAAAGCGTATTTATTGACAACATAGCAAACTGTATTTAATTGGGAACAGACTTCTTCCTCCCCCATTATGTTTCCAAGTGGTATTTTTGATTTAGGCTCTGTCTCAAGAACAAATGGATTTCAGTAGATCAATCCACTTGTTCATATATCGTTAGCAATATGGCTGCCACAAGCAGCTTGGCTTACGTTACTGTCCAAAGCAAGAAACAACCCTAGAAATAGAAAGCCTGATCTATCTGCTGTGATCAAAGCAGGAAAGAACATCCTTTAGCTTAGTTCTGTAAGTAAAACAAACTGTTTTGTTGAGTTGCTCCTTTTGAAAATGCTCTCTGGTAGGCAGCAGTGTATATGTCTAGGGCTTTTACTGTGAAGGGTAACAACAGAGAAAGTGTAGCTGTAATATCCGTGACAATGTGGGAGCAATAATGAGTTTGCCCTTTTGGTGCAGACTAAAAAGCTTTGTGTTATTATTTTATTACTTTTATAAGTATACGCACAAATCAAGTGCTATTCTCTTCCCACTTTGGGCCGTAAATCATGTGTTTATAGTCACCAGGTCGAAACCCAGAGGCAGACACAATTGTATATTGAAGGTGATGCTTATAGGGAACCAATCAAAATACAGATGGTGCCATTATTTACAATGTGCAATCAACATTTACTTCATAATCATAAGTTAAGCTAAAATGTTTCTCCATTGCCACGCTAACCATATGTGCCGTATCACTGTTTATATTTTGGTCCAGCCACTAGGTGCCAGCTGCATGACATTTGGCAAAAACGGCCCCAACTTTTTCCAAGTGGGCTGAGATGACCCACACCATTGAGTGGCTCTGCGGTTACTGCCAAAATGCACCAAGAGAGAAGCAGCTCTCCATCTTTTGGCTTGTTCAGTTGCTCCTTAAGCTGGCCGAAATCTTGGCCTCTAATCAGCTCAATCCTGTGGCCAAATGAGTCCCTCAGGTCCTCAGGCTGTGATTTTTCATTCCTGTTATTTCCAGAGCTTCCTTTTTGACCAGCTCACTGCTTAATTCCTTGTTGGCTAGCCTTCTACCTGCATCATGGCCTTGTATTCCTGTGCCATTTTCCTGAAAGTCAACAATGCCTTTTAGCATCTGCAGTCTTGTTCCCACGAGCCGAGGTGAAGCGCCTGGCAAGGATCATTTGTAAGCTATACTTACTTTTGATTCAAATCAACTTGAATGCTCTTGGGTGTGAGTATATCTTGGCTGGTTCCTGGGATTTATTCTCTTGTTACTTTACTGCCCATAACTTTGGTGCCTGGACTACCCAGCACTCCTGAGACTCCACTAGGATCCCACCTGCAGGCCTCTAGTTGGCCAGCAATCCATTTGTTTAGAGTTTCTGTTCCTCTATCAGAGTCTCTGTTTCTTCTTTTGGGCTCAATCTTGCTCTGTCTTAGCCTGTGTGTCACTTTGGGCCTAAACCCAACTCTGTTTAAAGTTGAGTTTCTCTCTGTCCGAGTCTAAACTCTTCCTCGAGGCTCAAGGTGAATACAAGCTTATCCCCTAAGAAGTTAGAAAAAAGTGAAAGACAATAGGGGCAGGAGACCAAGAGAGGTGGGCAATAGATAACAGATACAGGTAACCTTAAATTTAAACTAACACCAGATGTTAGTTATGAAACTAATACTTATAATAATAATTCCAGCCAGACAAGCTAAGGCCCCACTAGTGTAAATTAGGCTAGACATGCTTAATTTAAGATTTAATGACCATATTTTCCTTCTTATGAAACACAACTACAACAGGCTGATGTCAACAGGTGTGTTAATGAAAGCTGGAGGTAAATACAGTGATAATACGGCAGCAGTCAAATAAGAGTTCTCTCCCTCCCTTCTTGGAGTGTTTTGTCTTACCTCAGTAATGTAGTCATTACCATCCTTGCCACAGATGGCTTTGACGGCACAAATATCCAGCCCTCCGAAGATCTCTGAGCAGGCATCAACCCACAGTTTATACCTGTCATCAAGCAAAACTGGATTAGTTCTACAAAGAGTAGACTGTTAACAACAAATGGAAAAGAAAACACATAGGGCACCACTAATGTGTGTACAACAATGCTGAGTTGCTAAGTTTGCAGTGGGTCAAGAAGAGCTGCAGGTATAAAGCACAACATGCAGTGAAGGTAAGAACGTTACCTTCCTTACACCATTTTGCTTGTTCTGAAAGATGATGGTCCTTGGACACTAGTTAATACGAAATATTGACTTGTGTATAACTTTAGCAAGGTGAGTCAGAGTAAAGGTGTAACATAACATAAGGTTGCTGCTGCTGCTGGCTTTGGCAGCTGTAAAGAGGTCCATCACAGTTGCACTCTTAATAACTAAGACAAGCACACTAGGGCAAAACTGAAATATCAATACTGTCCAAAAGGACAATCTAATGTGCAGGTATTTTACTTTGTCTACAGATCATTTAAGATTACATTTGTAAGGTTTAAAGTCTAACTGTACTCTGTTTAAACTCTCACAGATTAAAGAAGATTTAGATTATAATGGTTTCTGGATTTACATTGTGGCATTAAGGTATTTTAATGGATGGCAAGATTAACTTTAATGAAGGAAAGTGGAAAACACCTTATTCTGTAGGGGACTTCTGACTTTGTGAGATACATGCTTGCTTCTGATACAATGGAAGCTTCCGGTGCATCCATTTTTAGCTATTTAGCGACACTAAACATCATACAACTCAATTGTTGTTATTTAGAATTTCATTTAGTATCTCTTTAAGGCTTGCCAGTAATCCGGCATGCATTATTATTGTTTTTATTTGAGTTATTATCTGTAACTGCTGTTAAAAGTAAAAATAAAACAACACTGTTTGCAAAGGTCTCAAACGGCATTTCGTGTTCACCAACACGATTTTTAATCTATTGATTCATGTTCACCAACACGATTTGCCCCTTTTTTTCGTGTTGCACAGCACGATTTTAAAAGCAATGTATTTCTACTGGTAATAGGCTTGTTTGAGACACATTGCGGCTCGCCTCGAAAGTAGACGAGAGTAGCCGATCGCAGCCGGGGGAGGTGTCAAAAAGTTCGTCTTAAGTCGGACAGCTCGGACTCGGAGTCGGCTTGACTGGCTGGGTTTGCAATGGCGGAAATTGCGTTGGCGTTTTTCGTTGCAGATGAAGTGGATGCAATATAAATGCTCCTCCCTCTTAATGTTTGCAAAACTGATAGGTGGACAGGCTACAAATGATCAGTCCCTTCAGATCCGCACACATTAAGCTTAATGAGCATGAATTGAACAGACCTGCTGCTGTGTTAATTCTTTAGCTGCCACTTTAAGCTTTATGATGTGTACAACATGGATGTAATTTGATTTAATCTTGCCATTTTAAATGATGTATTCAATAAATAAGGTTAAACCAAATCATTACATTACAATAGATTTTATTTTAATGATTTGGTTTAACTTAAAGAGAAACTTTATTGTTATTGCACATATTACAGGTACTGAGACAACGAAATGCAGTTTAGCTTCTAACCAGGTGCAACAAGCAGTGAAGTGGAAAGTAATGTACACAATCTACAGAATAACAGATAGAATGAATTGAATGATGAATAAACAGTGGGGTATGAATACACTAGATATCAGCCTGTGAGCAGTATGAACAGTGTGTATGAATATGCTAAGATATATAAAGTATGAAAACGGTAAGCAGTGTAGTATAAAATATATAGATATTAATTTCATGATGATAAACATTGTGGAACAATGATGAAAAATGGGAATGGATGTGGCAACGTAAAACGGACACAAAACAACAACACATTTTTGCCAGCCAATTGGAGAGTTTCATCAGCAGCACGTGGTAAAAACCACCAATGAGCGCTCAGCTCGAGATACCAGCGAGCCGTTTCCCATCAAGCATTTCGCTTCCGCAGCTCGTGGAGAGCAACTGCGCCAACTCGCCTCGCCTCGCTCTCAAGGCTGCGGGCGTCTTTGTCCCGCGAGATTTTAAAGTCTCCTGTGGGCGAGCCTCCAGAGCAAGTCGGACAAAATGACTAACCATCATGCAACGCACTAGCAAGACGTTGATCGCAACTGCGCAGGTCTGCGCAGGTCTTGCTTGTCTCAAACAAGCCTAATGTGTTTCGTGCCTGCAGGCTGCAGCACGTCTTTTTCTCCGGTCCGGTCGAGGAAGACCGGAAGCTGTGTGGTTCATAAAAACATGTTCTTACTCAATATCAAGCCACAGTTATTGCTTTTATTTTAAATCGTATAATTTCGGACTTTTGTTGCCGTCTGTGAGGAAAATAAATGGGGCTCAGAGCCTCAGGATACTGAAATCTGTATTTTTTAAATCTTTTTTTCCTTCTAATTTGTTATTCTTTTCAAAATAACACACTGTTATTTACTCACCAATAACACACAATTATCCTTGCTTTTATTTATTGGTTTAATTCCATAATCTCGGGGTTTTTTTGGCGTCCGTCAGGAACTGAATTTCAAAATAAATATAACCGGAAACAGACGTAGGCATTTCGAGCGATTACCCAAGATCCTCAGCTATGGTTTTAAGCTCACTGATTGGATGTGTTAGCCGCAATGCATGCTGGGATTTGGTGTTTATATTATATGAAATCCGGAAAACATTTTAAAAGAATAAAATAATACTTAATTCCGAGTGCTCTTGCTTTTCTCTTTGAAAGTCATCACATAACGGCATTGTAATACACGGTTCGGCTGCATTACATATTACAGATCTGCCGTAGTTCTTTATTTAGAGAGCCCTGATGAGAAGACCTTTGGAAAAACTGGAAGAAATGCCGCCGAAACTGAATACTTGACGTGGATCATAAATATATCAACAATTAAACAACATCTTGAATTTCTCTTCACACAATACGTCTCCTTGCAGTATCAACACTAATTCGGCTGACTTTTACATTTGATCTAATTCATAGATAGGTTATATTTACACCATAACGGTGCACAGCTGATAGAAAAGGACTGTAGTTTTTAAAGATATTAGCCTACTGATTTTCTTTGAATGTAAGAATGTAAATACTGAGTCTGAAATAGTATAGCAATATGCTGTAAAATTATGTGAAAGCATGCATAAAACTATACATCTTCAGATGTTGTACATACACACTAATAATACAAAGTTATTATGGCTGTGTGTACCTTGTGTGCACCTCCTAGTGGTTAAAGAACGTTATTGAATTATTGTTTTTATGTGTTATATTTGATTAAAAAAATATTAAGAGTACATACTTTCATAGGGGGAAAGTATAAATATAGAAATATAGAATATAAAAATCAAGAAGATACTATAAGTGATCTCTACAATAAAACAGTTTAGTGCAGGATGTACAAAGATATTAATAGGAGGAGGTGCAAAACAGAAAAACGGATTAACCTTTATTTAAACATTAAATAACAGATTAAGGTCTTTGGGGGTATCTATCTACAGATAAATATTAAGCCTGACAAAGTACTTAACGTCTAATATATTGCTTTCCTGCAATGTTAACTATGTTGAAGCACTTATTTTAACTGATATTATACACATTAATTATACTCTTATGTATGTAGATAGAATAAGAAATGTGCAGAATATGACAGTTTAATGGTGGAGGTACACACATATTGATAGATGTCTTGTAATGCACTGTTGAGGAACCTGTGACCCAAGTTTTTCATTCATTGCATAACTACACCGTAGTTGTGTATGATATGTCAATAAACCTTTGAAAATCTTGAAAGGGATGTGCAAAATAGCCATAATATACAGTCTTTAATTAACTATTAGTAGAGAATAACGAGTAATGAATATACTTTATTACTTGTTTCCATTCATGTCAATTGCAGATACATGTTTAGTCTTCTAAAGCACCAACTATCAACTATCTCTCCTGATTGTTGGCACTTGACAATCACCTTACCTGAATTTTACTCAGGTGTAACTAAAGTCTGATTTAAGGGTTGTTTATATTTCACATAATTAATCAGAATCTGCAAAGTAACTCAAATAAATGCAGTGGACAGGTTAACCTCTGAATTGTAGTGGAGTAGAATTACAAAGTAGCAATGAGCTGTCATGTGGGTATATATTAATGCTATATATTAATGCTGCGCATTATGGACACAAGCGATTTTCACCCATTTATTAATTATATGTTTTACATTTGATAACACCAATGTGTTTAATACTGGCAACTTCTAAATGTGGGAAAAACGAAAACGTTCAGTAGAGACGTCCCATAGAACATTTTGCAAAACACAATAGACAGCATGTGTAGTTCTGGGGGGGGTGTTCAATTCCAGTTTTGGATAGTCTGGCGTGGTTTCGTTCCATTTCACACAGCTGTTTGACGCTCTGCGTAACCTTACGGGGACTGTAGTCCTAAACGATAGCTGGGGATTATGGGTAGTGTAGTGTCTTCGGCCATCCTAAACTCAGAAATGTTGACAATCGCAATGATGCTCGAAATGTCCCTTATAGGCCTACGTCTGTTTCCGGTTATTTTTATTTTGAAATTCAGTTCCTGACGGACGCCAAAAAAGCCCGAGATTATGGAATTAAACCAATAAATAAAAGCAAGGATAATTGTATGTTATTGGTGAGTAAATAACAGTGTGTTATTTTGAAAAGAATAACAAATTAGAAGGAAAAAATATTTAAAAATACAGATTTCAGTATCCTGAGGCTCTGAGCCCCATTTATTTTCCTCACAGACGGAAACAAAAGTCCGAAATTATACGATTTAAAATAAAAGCAATAATTGTGGCTTGATATTGAGTAAGAACATGTTTTTATGAACCACACAGCTTCCGGTCTCCCACGACCCGACCGGAGAAAAAGACGTGCTGCAGGCACGAAACACATTACCAGTAGAAATACATTGCTTTTAAAATCGTGCTGTGCAACACGAAAAAAAGGGGCAAATCGTGTTGGTGAACACGAATCAATAGATTAAAAATCGTGTTGGTGAACACGAAATGCTGTGAGACTGGGTTGGAACAAAGCAGCTCGATGTAAAAATTGAAATGTTCTTAGCCAAATCATCTACAATCACAAGCTGATTTCCAAACATCTGTGATTACCCATGTGAACTGGTTTCAGCCCAATGAATCTGCTGTGAGAGCACATAGTGACTAACAGTTAAGTGTGCGACACAAAGGCAGCCGGAGCATCACTAATGTGGAAGCGGTGCTCACTTGTCAGTCATGGCTACTTGTTCCAACATGGCAGATCCGGTGTTGCTCTTCCAATTACCAGAGATGGATGTTCGCCTGGAGGAAGAGAGGAAATTGTGTGTTAAGGTTATCAGGCTGATCACCATCCAGGTAAAGATACTACAGTTTATGCACAGGTTTACACACAGCAACTAAGTACTGAAACACACCCTGTCTAATTCATTTAAGTTATCCAGTTAAGCACTCAATTCGCTGGTATTCCTTAAACTATTTAAAAAGGATTGCAAGAGAAAATGTCACACATTATTTAAAATCATAATTGTGTGTATAGGGTCCCTAGAAACTTGATGCAAGTGATGGCATGTATGTTTGACTATCCTTTTTGGCCTTCTGATGGTGCTGTTGCTCACTGTTACGATAAAGAAATTAAGACATTAATGAAAAAAATGGTTTCAATTGGATTACTGTCACAATTACATGTTGAAGTTCAGGTATATAGAACACGCATAATAGGCTAAAGAAAACTCGAAGTAAAAGATGAGATCACACACATGTATGCTTTGTAGTCAGCGCCGATTTTCTGGACCCTGATGTCGTATTTGGCATCTATAAATGGCTCCGTGGTGCAGTAGGTCTGAGTGATGGCCACCACACTGGCAATGTCCTGGAAATCACTCATATTGTCCACTTTGACCTTCAGGGGGACAACAAATGGAAAAACACAAATTATTAAAAGGAAGGCCATACATTGCAATGTATGTTATATTTTACTATAATAATGACACTGATTCTGATAGATCTTATTTTCCATCAGAGATTGTACATTTTCCATTTTTGTAATAAGGGCAACACGGTTGATACCACTCTTATGTCTGCCCCTTAAAGCTAGCGCTAAACAGATCAACAGTTAGCTTAGCATAGAGAAGGGGAGGAGGGCTAAACAGCTAGCTTGGCTCTGTCTAAATCAGCCCCTCTAAGGCTCACAAATAAAAAACGTATATCTTTCTTGGGCAAAGACAACAGACTTCTGTTCACTTCAAACATAGGATAACTGATACCCCCTTCTTCCAGTCCTTGTGTTAATTAAACATAAAAATACTAGCTAGGTAACAAAAACATGAAGATTGCATTTCTAGTGTCGATTGTGACTTGCATAATGTCACATCGTCAATAATGCAGACCTAATTAAAATACTTGGATCAATATGGAGCATGGAGAAGAAATAAGTGATGGTATCTGATGTAGTCTCAGTGTCCTAAAAGTGAGATTCACAATAATACAAACAACACTGTACAGTTTTTATCAGGAAGGACCCTCTTTTTTGATCGCTGATAAACAGAGAATGGCTCTGTAGTCGAACAGAGGTCTGTGAGTGATGTGGGGGGAGGATAAAGAAATAAAGAAAGGCCCAGTTACACAGCGGGACAATATCAGATTGAGCAGTCCAGGGGAACGATGTGTGGTGGATCGATGAGAAGTGGTGAAAAGAGGATAAACACCTCACCCAGAACATATTAACACAGTTGTTAATCAATACCAGCGCAACGAAAGGACAAAACAAGGACTGAGGGAGGATAAAAAGGTATGCTGCAGTCATAAAAGAATGAAGAGTAAAGAAAAACAGATGGACATTAAGAGGTAGTGTTTGTCGGAGAAAACATAACACAGTTCAAACGAAACAGATGCGATCCTGCTCAGAGTATTCAGCTATCTCTTGGCACAAAAAGGGATTTTAAAGACCGACCGATAATAAACCGTGTTCCCTTATTTTACTGATACATGTCTTCCATTCAAACAAGACATCACTGTTGGATCAATGTTAGCGTATTAGCAGGTGGTTAATCATTCATGAAGTAACATCACTAACTTTAGCATTTTAAATTGAATTAATCAACATTACCTTTCCCATTCCAGAGTGGGCGTGTCCTATCTTCACCACCACTGGGAAACTTGGAGATGTAATCTGAAAAGCAATAGAATATTTGAAGGGTGAATAATGATGAATACCAAGAATGACCTCATACACACCGGAAAGAACCAGTTGTGAAAAATGAGTGGCTGTGAAGAACAATATCATCCGTTTACAGGTTTATGAAGATAAGTAGGTCTTTATGGGTCGAGCATTGCAAAACATGACAATCTCAACAAATAATTTAGAGTTTATACTTTGAGTTATATTATGGTTAAACAAATTATATAGATCTGCCAGGAGGTGATGGCTCCTTAGTTACTGTGCCAGAAAAGATTATTTGAACCTACATTCATTAATTATCGTATTATATTCACATCATTCAGGAAAATTCTCAAGTACATTTCAAAAGGTTGCTAAAAAATTATTTAAGTATTACTGTCACATTTCACATGTTAGGTCACGCTTGTAGTTTTGTCTGTGTTGGTGTTTTTCTTGTCTTTGGGTTTCCTGTCTTATTGTGTTAAGTGTTCACCCCCGTTTCCTGCCTGTCTGCTTTCTGTCTGTTTCCCTCCCTGATTACCCGATTGTGTTCACCTGTTGTCCTTGTGTTTCTCCTCCCCTGCCCGGCTGGGGTCCCGCAGAAGACTCTTCTGCCGGGGGGTCCTGCCAACCCTATATCCCATGCCGTTGGAGGTGCTACCGGGGGCCCTGCCAGCCCCATGTCCATCACCGGTCTCGCCGGGGTTCCTGCCAACTCCTGGTCCTTTTCCGTGGGGGATCCTGCCGAAGCCTGTCCGACCGGCTCTGGTTTCTGTCCGGCCGACACCGGGTCCTGCCCGATCTCCGGAACTGGCCCATCAGCGCTTTCCTGCCCGGCCTCCTGATCCTGTCCGGTCGACACCGGCTCGAGCCCGGCCCCCTGAGAGCCGCGGTCTTCGCCCTCGAGCCCGGCCCCCTGAGAGCCGCGGTCTTCGCCCTCGAGCCCGGCCCCCTGAGAGCTGCGGTCTTCGCCCTCGGGCCCGGCCCCCTGACTCTTCCTGCCGTTGCCTTCGCCCTCGGACCCGGGTCCCTGACTCTTCCTGCCGCTGCCTTCGGTCCTCCATGGTCCCCACCTTGGACTCTGTTTTGACCCCGGGCCGTCCGCCCGAGACCCCTTCCTGGTTCTCTGCCTTGTCCCCGGGCAGTCCGCCCGAATCCCCCTTTTTGGACTGTACCTTGCCCCCCGGGCCGTCCGCCCGAGACCCCTTCCTGGTCCTCCGCTGTGTTCCTGGGCTGTCAGCCCAAGACCCGTCCTCCGGACCCCCTCCGCCCACCCTGCTTGGGGTTTTGGACTTTTTTTTTTTTTTTTTTTTTAGGGACGTCTGGAATCCGTCCCTTGAGGGGGGGGTTCTGTCACAATTCACATGTTAGGTCACGCTTGTAGTTTTGTCTGTGTTGGTGTTTTTCTTGTCTTTGGGTTTCCTGTCTTATTGTGTTAAGTGTTCACCCCCGTTTCCTGCCTGTCTGCTTTCTGTCTGTTTCCCTCCCTGATTACCCGATTGTGTTCACCTGTTGTCCTTGTGTTTCTCCTCCCCTGCCCGGCTGTTTCTCGTTGTCATGATTACCCCTTCTTGTATTTAGTCTTGTCTCTGTCTGTATTCAGTGTTGGGTCATTGTTTGTTGGTGACGGAGTTCACCGGAGAGTGTTCTGTTCTGTAGTTATCATTTATCCTTGAAATAAAGGGTTTCTCAAAGGTTATCTGCATTTGGGTCCTGCTTCCTTCACTCATCCGTGACAATTACAAAGTAAATTTGAACTGTGGCTATGTATGCATATATTATTATGTACACTTATTTGTATTTACTTTTGTTTGGCCTTAGGATGGCGATAATTGGATGACCATTTTAGTTTTCACTTCATTTCACTGTAAATTGCATGAAATTATGAGCTGTTTTGTTTTAATTTTGTTGTATGTATGTTTTGAGTGTGTGAGGACCCCAGGAAGAATAGCCAATGCTAGTGCTAATGGGGATCCTAATAAAGACATAAAGACATGTATATATCAACCATCTGACACTGAGCAGCATTAACATACATTTAGAGGGCTGTTTCTGGACGCTAGACGAACAATGAACAACAAGTAAATGTTTCACGATGTTAGGATAATTGTACGTCCGCCTGATGACTGATTTACTTCAACACATATTACATTTAAACATAGAATTGAGTGCCGTGCAACATTCAAATTGTTGTAGAATGTAATACAACATTACACTGCCTCTGATATGTTTGTACATCTGGTAAGGTTTTAGCTACAGACTATCATTTAAAAATTATTTCTGTCTTTACGGCTGTTTCTTTTTAAATGGGCTCACATGCAATAAGATGTCTACTTTTAAACATTGCTCCTAAAGTGCTGTGTTGAGATGAAATTGCGCCAGCTTCCCTCCAAACAGCAATATTTGTACTCTAGAGACCGTTTATATGATTATCGTTTCCATTTATTGCTCAATTCACTGATGTGTGATTCATCTGAAAAGAACACTTCTAATTTGTATTTATGCTTAAAAACCTGCCCAACAACACTTTAATTGGTCTTAATTTTCATGACTAACTGCTTGAATGCAGCTCTGGCAGCCAATGGGAGGAGAGGGAGGACATCAAAAGAGGGTTACAAGAAGAGGCAAAGGATGGTCGTTTTTTTTCCCCCTGCGTTTGAGGAGGTCCCTAAATTGTTGAGTACATAAGAGGCTCCCTGTGTGCGACCCTCTCAGCATTCAAGACCAGAGTGTGAGGGGATCTGACTATTGTAAGTTTCTCTGTGTGTTGTCTCCAGAGAGGGAGAGGGACAGAGAGAAAGAGAGAGCAGTGGCAGCAGCAGCCTTCTCTTCAACTCGAGCCATTTTCTCCGGCTTGAAATCAGAGGTGTTTTTAAACTTATGAAAACATTTTTTATCCACAGCTGCCTTTGAGCTCAGCAGAGCTAATCCCACCACTTCAACTCTTCTATCTGTTCCTTCCCTGTTGCTGCCTGATCTGCTTTTCCCGTGGAACTTAACGGGATCAGAAGAAGGTTGCACAGCGTTCATCGAGTGGTGGAGCGGGCACAGTCATCATGGCCTTGTCCCAGGAGCGGAGTGCGTGTCTGGGCCTCTGGGTTCTCCTTTTGCTTGGTGCAGGCATGGAGGAGGTTGTGGAGGGATGTAGCTGCCACCCAGCACACCCACAGCAGCTATTCTGCAGCGCTGAGATTGGTGAGTTAATAACTGAAGACCCATTTAATTTCTGTTCACTTAAGAGTATAAAACCTGCTGTGTTCAATACAGATAGAGAACTCACTGTGAAGGCAATCATTTAAAAGGCAGTCTATGATTTTAAATTTGGAGTCTGGAGGAATGGGACTCTGATTTGGATTTTTGATCAACTTCATTGGATTGTCTGGGAGGGGAAGAAGTGAAATCCTCTGAGAATATGTACTGCGACAAAAAAACACTCTATAAAGCTTTAGGGCTGATCTTTTTGTATGTGAAAACAAAAAAATGTTGATCATTGTTTTTATTGTTGTGGCTTTTTCCAATTGTTAATCAGTTTTGCAGAAAAACGTTGACTATCTAAATATCGGTGATTTAAGTATTATATAGGAAATCTAAATGTAACATATATGGATTGTTAGGGCACTGATTATGGATTAATGTCCATAAGTGAACTTTCATATCATATTCATAAGAATTACACATTCATACTGACCGGCCCTCTTTTTCCTATATGGCAATAAGCACTAATGTCCATTAGTGTTATTGTAACTTTTTCGAATTCTAGACAACCTGCTATCTGTTTTTCGTAGTTACATAATTGAGTCGTCTTGTTCTCTACCCTGTAAAAACAAACCCTAAAAAAACAGCGAGTGCCTAGTGGCCCCTGGCATACTTTCTATCTGTCTGTCTGTTTGTCTGCAGGGTTGTCTGCCTGTCTATCTGTCTGACACCCCCCCCATCATCCAGTTCTTTCTTGTCTAAGCTCAGTCCAAAACCAACACTCTGCTCTGACTTTGAGTACTTGGCTCCCGACTGTGGAAAGCTGAAGTATGTGCTTCTGTCAAAGGTTACACTCCAGCAGAGAAGAGAGGCAGACAAAAAGAGAAAGTAGATGAAGAAATAGCTTTAATGGCATTTTTGTCTTGTTTTTCTAATTGGTTTGTTTGTCCCCCGGTGTATAAATAGGTCAGTTCCTTTAAAGTACTCGGAAGATGTGTCTCATAAAAATAATCAGTCTGAAATGGAGGCTGAGACCTGTTTTCAGAACCACCATAACGCCAAATTAGATCTGGGTTATGAGAACACAATGAGAGTATGGGGCAGTGTTATTAGGCCAAAGTTTTACATACACAGTGTGTCTCTTATGAGTCAGACTACACCTAAACCAGGCCTCAACTTAGACTTTTGTAACTATGCTTGTAAAGCACTCTAGTTGTTATATCCCTCTTCTGGTATTTTCTTCTATCATTCTTTTTGGCAACATAAGAACCCCAAAACTATTTAACAAGACACAGAAGCAATTCGTGCTGGAAGTAAGCTGCAAACAGTATCATTTTAAGTTGATTTCATTGCTGGTAATACTTCCACAGCAGAGCAGCAAACTAATACATTATTTTGTGGGATTAAAGGTTAGAAAAGCTTCCTTCAAGACTAAGACATCGACTGTCTAGTATTTAGACCCTACAGTACGTGGGAGTCGCATAATACGTTGCTATCAGAGTGTAATGCAATGTTAGCATGTCTGTCCTGGTATATAGAACTAAACAGTTATTACTCTTACAAACTAAATAAAATATACAACAATTGTAGGTAAACATTTAAAAACCATTATAACGTATTTGTTGTTTGTCTTGCTGTAAGCATCCATAGGGGCATGTCAATAACAAATATCAGTTTGAAGTTAAATTCCCCCATCATAAATGACTGCCTGTAATACTAGACTACTACAGTACACAAACAGGGCATTTTCTTTAGCATGAAATCAAGTCTGTTGCATGTTTTCAGAAACCTGTTTGTGACCAAGCCAGTCAAACACAGAACTTCCAACCAACCCGTGAAGCTAATGATTATTATTTAGCTACCAACCAACAATTACATGTACTTAATATATTACTTACTATCATTAGAGGCACCGTTTCTTCCAATGTTATCATTGGAAACTGTGTGACAGGACAAATAGTCAAATCGTTTTTTATTGTACTTTGATACCATTTTCTCTGGTTATGCTTGGGAACCGGTCTTTGTTACGTTTGAATGTAAAAGTTTATCTCTGAATGGATACAAGAGTCCGTGCTCTTTTCAGGTAGGATACAAATCGTTGGACTCATGAATAACAAATAAGGAAAATCCCTCACTCACACTAATTGTGTCTTAGAAAACGTTTCATCTCTTGGCATCGGTTGCTCCACTGTCCTGGTTGTTTTTGAAGCTGGTGGTGGCCTTTAGTTGACCTGACAGTGTTTTGAGAGTCGATGAGCCCTTTGAATAAAGCTGTGCATCTGAGTAATATCCCATCTGGACAAACCTTAGACGATTCCCTGGCTGTGTTTGTGTATTTGAGATTGTGTGCATGAGTGTGAGTGTGTGTGTGTTGGACAGAGGCCAAGCCATGCCTACTCCATCTCTCTCTCTTTCTTTCCCTCACTCTCCCCACTTCATTTCCATGTCTATAGGCTTGGTCTAATGGTCTGCATACTAACAATATCAGTGTGAAAGCCCGCTGACAGTCCAGCTTTGTGAGCATGACAAGGGTGCCGATTCATCAGGAAGGGGGGAAGTTACTTACTACATCAGTTCTCATGGTTTGCAATATTTCTCTTTGGTTATGTAGCTGTGAGGAAGATGCACAGCCACTTTTCCTCAGCAGGGTGCCTGTCCTGTTCATGGTAATCAAACAGCTGCAGCAACTGAAGTGAGTGGGTAACCTAGCCTGCGCAATTCAAATATGTCTACATGGGGAGTAAACATTTAGGAGAATCTGGGCCAAGAGAATCATTTAAGAAAGACCCAAGAACCATGGAAATAATTGAGTTTGGCTTTTCATTCATTACTTATAAAATCTACAATAAATGTCATAATAGAGAAATGATTATCCCTGGATGGTGATCCAACTAAAACCAATGATCTGCTATAGTGAATATCACTGTGCTATTCTTGGATTATTGGCAATAGAAACTTCTGTGCCCATCCATTTTGCACTGATATACCGCCAATGCTCACACTGCCAACTATTTGATCTAAGAGCGCAGTTATGCTGTTGTGGATTATAACCATTATTAAGAGTCATTATTCTGCTCAGATGGGAAAAATGTTATGGGGCAGATACTTCTCCAAAGCATTTCATCTACTTTACAGTTGCCAAAGTGCAGATCAAAGAGCTGAAATGAACAAAAAAGGGCAATAATATGATTATCATATTTGGTTAAAGGTGGGGTAGGTAAGTTTCAGAAACCGGCTCGAGTGCACTAACATTTGAAAGTACACAGCTGAAAAGAATCCGCCCCTTCCTTCAGACTTCCTTACAGAGCACCTCCTCCAACACACACGAACGCGCACATGACGTCAGCAGACCAGTGAAAGTGGCCGCCTGTTGCTGGCGAGTCATTGAAGTACTGCTGCAATGCACGCCCAATGAGGGCACGCCCAATGAGTGCACGAGATACATTTGTGCGTGCACGAGATGGAAGGCTGACAGACAGGGCGACATTTTTTCATGGATTTGTTGTCAAAGCACTTCAGATATTCATTGCTATCGGGATGTTAAGAGCATTCCATGGAATATAACAAAAAGTGTATCTCGAGCCGGTTTCTCAAACTTACCTACCCCACCTTTAAGTGGTTATTTTTCATGTGAGCATGACAGGCTTATTCAGGAGTGTAATAGTAGTTGAGGAGGGTGTGCTGATGTTTAAGGGTTCAAAAGGAGACTTGTCAGAGGCCTATAAAACAATACTTGCTGTTTGTTTTGAATATGACTAACAGATACTCAAACTTCAAGTAGATACAAGTAGAGCAATCCTCTTGGTATCTGGGTTTGTTGAACAGAACTAGTTTGTATGTTATATAATGATGTGGATAAAAGCTAGCTTACTTTTCTCCTCTGAACAGCTGGCCAAACACGGTATAAAGTCGGAGAGTTTGATTATCGGTTTTGAAAAGTTATAGAAAGGTTGGACACAGCGCCCACTGATCGGATGTTGAAAAGGTGTGTGTGTGTTTGTATGTGTGTGTGGTGTGGGTGTGGTGTGGGTGTGTGGGGCTTTTTGACCATCAAACAAGTGTTCTTACAGAGTATACTTGAAGCTTTGGCTGATCACAGATACATTGTATACGTTTGAGTTATCGGCAAGTAAGATAATATTGAATATATGTTTGAGGTCTATCAGAGACCACATGTCAGTTTTCAATTGTTTAATAACAAACAGACCTTTATTCTTATCTCTTATTGTGGAATCAAACTGCTATAGTGTTACAACTTATTACATTAGTTATATTTAATACCTAAACAACAAAGTGTTGGGCATATGCTTTGCATGTAAAATCTTGTCCTGCATGGTATACTACAATCAAAAAGATATGCACTGAAGTAAAAATGTAATTTCACTCAAATAAAGTATGGTAGAATACTTAAGAAAAGGACAAGCACATCTACATTCTACTGAAGTACAATACTCTATGGCTAAACAGCACAAGTATTACTGAAAATGTATCCACAAGACTGCAATGTAATAAGCATTTTATTAAAGTGAGTTTTTAACTTTTGCTTGAGGTTTTTAGGTCACAGCTGCTCGTACAAAGGCGAGTTTACAGGCTTGTGTTTCCTGATTATATAAGTTATTTTTTGAAGAAGCTCAAGATGCTTTATACTTTACTTGGAGCAACTTATCAGCATCAATCAATCTGTATTAATCTACAGTTGGATGCAGGCCACATGTTTTCTGACACACTCTAGCCTATATAAGCTAGCTTTGTGTGCTGTCTGATATTTTCCAAAAGAGACCCGTCATTGGACCAGTTGACACAGTGCACTATGAATAAACTATTACACTTCATACAAGTTCCAATTAACTTGCTGTCAGTCCGTTTGTTTGTCTTCCTGCTTTCCTAACTTCCTGTGTGTTTGCCTAGGAAAAGAATATTCTTCTCCTGAACCAATTTCCAAGAACACACTGAGCTCCAGGGTGTAGTTATGTGATGAGGCGGAAAGCTCAAACAAGGGGATGGTTTGGGTAGCTGTGAGAAAGGTCGAGGGTTAGGGTCACTTTCTCTCTCCCTCTCTATACTGTAGCTTGTACGCCTTTGTTCATGGGCTGTTGCTCCACTTCTGTCTCTTTCCTTCTCTGTTTTTATCTCACTCGGGTGCATCTAGAGGGGACCACATTTTCTCTTTTGCCAAGAAAAGTAAATAGTTAGTTATATACTACAGAATACTGTATAATCAAAGGCCATGCCAGTCAGCCTACTGTAAGATTTGCATTGCTAACTAGGTCAAACAATAAGGATATTTGAGTGAATTACATCTTAGTTGCTTATACAACAGCATAATCAATCGTCTTTGCTAAGCTCCACCACCAATTTATTATTGGAGCTAAGTCTGTCTAGCTTTACCTTCTTACACGGCGCATAATGCACTTAAAGGGTTATTTGAGACGCATTTTGACTTGAAAATTGTAGTAATTTTTTTAAATGGGTTCATGATTTCGAATAAAATCGGTTCATGACACAAAAGTAATAGATTTCATTATGTTAAATAACTCCTGTCTGCTTCTTTAGGGCGTGCAGACCGCAATCTACTGTAGGTTATTCGCTGAAAATGGATAAGTACTTCATTCAAACAATCCTAACTCCCTTTAGGCTAATGATGATTAATGATACAACTCTATGCCTTTTCTTTTGCTGTGGCCAATGCTTTTCTGTTAATGTGAGATACAAGCGAATGGAGCTGTCTGCCATGTTCAAAGTCACTCTGTAGGACTTTTCAATAACCTGTAAAAACTATAGGCCTGATAGTACACTTAATTATGTTTCAGTGATTGATTGACCTACAACAGTGTTGTTAGTTTTAAGGAAATGTTTGACAGTGGAAATGAATTTGGCAGTTCACATAATGACTCATGCAGATGTCAAAAAGTGCAGATTAATGGGTGTGATGAAGGAAAAAGCAGTTCTGTATGTCTGGGATAACACTGTTGTATTTGGCGCAGTGTTAACTGCATGTTGTGGTTTGTGGGACTGAAACAATCCAACATTAATAATACCTTCAGTGTAATGAGGGTTTTGTCTTTAATGATACGACTTCAATGTCCTGCTTGAGGAACCACAGACCAATTAGCCTGCTACTTTAGCCTTTTACTACATTTAAGTACAGAATAAAATAATATGAAATCACCTCTGTGCCAGACACGGTTTGGCTTGTGCTAGTATGGCATTTGTTAAATACTGTATTCATACATGTGTGTGTGTGGAGTCAGTTAATGGGAGTGTGCAAGCAGAGAGCTACTTGTTATTCCATGTGGGTTTTGATTTCCCTCCCAGAGGAGAGAAGGGACACATCCTGTATCACTACTGAGAGGGATCGCTGCACTGTCTGTGTGGGGAGAAGACGAGTGACAAGCAAAATGATAAAGGAGGAAGGAGAAGGGGAATAAAGAAAGAAAATAACACATTTATCCATTGACAATCTAGAGTGAAGGAGAAACATGTAACCCACTAATGGTAAACATGAATACCTAGTGCATGTAAATCACCATCTTTTCTTGCCTATGGCATTTCAATTAATCTCAATACTCTTTTATTTCTGTTGCTTTTTTCCTCCCGTCAGTGATAAGAGCAAAGATCTCGGAGAGAAGATTGTGTCGCCTAGCAACAGCTCCTCACCTTACATGAAGATGATCCAGTATGAAATCAAAATGATCAAGGTGAGATCTCTGTACAGTACTAACAGCTGCTGCATGCAAGCATAATTGCTGCCGTTTATGCTGATGGGTGTATAGCTCTATAATTATGTGGGCATTGGCTACGCTGTCAGGAAAGGAAAACAAATTCTAATTGGTCCATTGATCAAAACATTATTCACACCAGAAACAAAATGGTCCATCTCCATTGACCGAATACTGGCCATTAATGTCTGCTTCAAATGAAAGAAAGCCAGTTATATTTCTATTTTGGACTATATTCACACGAGGGGAACACCCCTCAAGACACCAACATATACAGTTGGAGAGTTCAACTTTTGATAACATTACACACTTAATTTCACTCAATGTTAAAGAAAATATTCTGCCTTCTCTCAAGCTTATCAAATAAAATCATCTACCAAAAAAGGTTCCTACCCTGAATCCAACAAGGTCTCTTTTGGAGACACATATACATTGTCCTATTATTATTGCTGCTGCCTGCATTGTTGGCACATATATAGTGTATTTAAATGTATTATTCCAGGTTTTGTACCCCCTTATTTCCTCTCCAATCTCTCCCTGTGTTTCTCTGTGTACAGATGTTTAAGGGTTTCAACAAGGCCAAGGACATTCAGTACGTGTACACACCCCAGTCTTCTCCTCTCTGTGTGGAGTCAAACTGGACTCCAACAATAAAGCAGGCTATTTGCTTTCAGGTACAGTACGCAATGGTCAATCTATATATCGCACTTTTAGTAGGAAAAGGCCACAGAAAGTTTAACTTTTTGGGAATATATGTCTATTTTTTTCTCTACTCTTCTAAGAGTTAGGTTAGAAGATCAATATGACTTCCATGTGTGTATGGTACATGCAGACTGCATTCCAGTTAGAATCAGAATATTGTAATCATCTCACAGACACGCCTGAGCTTAGCATACATACTGGAAAAAGGAGAAAATATCCCCTTTAAAACTAACACCTTCTCATTTATCAAGTTTGTACAAAAACACAAGAACCAAATTAGCTGATTTCCCTCTTTTTAAGTTTTCTAATGTAACTCTTGGCAAGAAAGATAATTAAAAAAATGTCACACTTCACGATATTACGCAACCTGAATTTATATAAACTGCGAACAGATATAGCTTTGATGTAACTATAATCCTATAGGCTGTTATATAATACACAACCAGACAACTACTGAATGCAGGATGACATTTTCAATAGAAGTGTTGTGATGTCCCCAAACAGGAGTATGTGGAGTGATTGGAGAATTTCATTGGTCAGTGCGACCTCGTAGAGTCTTGGGACAACTTATCCGTGTCACAGAAGAAGATCTCAACTACAGATACCAGATGGGCTGTGATGAAGAGTGAGTAAGGACTGTTTGTTCTCTATTCATTCCTATTTATCTTTGACCCAGTCATAAATCTGCCTCGAGTAACCTCCAGAAACAAACTGCAAAACAGTTGTTTTTCTCATCCCTCACTCAAACTTTTTCTCTATTTGAATACGAAAGACTTTAAAGCGTTTTTTTCTTTCACAATCAAACTCATTCATAGCTTCATGTGTCGATAGAAACAGTCTTTCAAATGTAACCCAACAAAACTCTCGTTCTTAACACATGTGAAGCAGACTTTAGCAACAAATATTGATGGCTACTCAAACATTGTATCCACAAGATCAACACCTGCTACACAGTGCCGTGTGCATCAACAGGAGAACACGAGTGCTTGTGGACGGACTGGCTGCTGGATAACAGCCTAAATGGAGAGCAGGCTCGGCAGTATGCGTGTATCCGTCGCTCTGACACGACCTGTAGCTGGTACCGGGGTGGACCCCCACCCGAGAAAGACTTCCTGGACCTGGCTGACCCTTGACCTGTAGTTTCTGACGTTCAGTATACTTCCATTTAACTCCTGCAAAGTCCTGAGAAACATTTCCTGCTTTGCTTATGTAGCTCAAATTTGACATGCAAGTTATTTTGTTAAAAATAAATGTGGCTGAATTATTTTTTCATATAAAGGGAGTTAGCAGAGTTCAGGGAAAATTGTTGTAAACGGCATGGGCTTTTAGAAATTCCTCATTCCTCATTTTTCTCTCACATTCCACGTCACCTTCAATTTTCCACAAAATAAGATCAGCAGCAGAGCATCCACTGCAAATGATTCACACAATAGTGAATCTTTCCTTTATTTCTGAGGCCTGAAGGTAATTAATCACCTTGGCAAACACTAACGACTTCATTTTTGTTGATGTATACATTTCAAAAGGCTTGCATTTACTGAGAGTATGAGGAAGTTGGACATTTACTGTAAAACAATAGGAGGAAAATAACAGAAATAATCTGCCAACTTCTGCCACAATCCTGCAAAGTTGACTTCACACACTGCAATCAAACATTACCAATTGTTTGCAGGCTGACTGCAGCACTGCCACACATCCCACACATTCTGATATTGAATTTCTCCTTTATATATTATCGAAAAATAGTCCCATGCATATGAAAAAGCACTGTATATACGTATATAAAGCAAAGCAACACCAGGCATTCTCCAATTAATAGTAATTTGATAAGATTTGACACATTATATGTGACTATAATTCTTGTACATCTAAATCATCGCAGTTTATAATCTCAAACGGCTGAGAATGTAAATATTGTACTTGAGTAAGAAATAACATTTGAAAGGCTAACCCGTTCTTGTTTTATAGCGTATAAGTTGTTATCTTGAGGCTTGTGTGTTTAGTTTCCTTGGTTGTACTATTTCCTTTGCCAAAAAAATCTAATCCAGAAATTTAACAACAGCACTGCCACCTGTAGGGCCAAGCCCCCGCTCCTGAGAGGAAAAGAGGTAACAGGACACGGTTCAATTCAATGTCTTTGAACTACTTCTAAACAGGAAGTGGATTCTCCTCAATGTACAAGTCCAAGAAAAGATAAAGATTAACCAACAAAAAAGAGAAATAACTGATATGAATAAGGTATAATTAGTGGTTTGATTGTTGTTTAATAGGCATTATTTGATATGATTTCTCAACATTTATTAAAATGCCCAAATCTGAATTGACCCCTGTCTTGTTACTGGATTACTTCACTAAAGTGATACCGATTGAAATGCATTACTGCTTACTTAGTGATGCATGAGCCGCTATTCAAAAGTCATGCAAGCCCCACATTCAACAATAACATACTTAAATGTAACCTGCAAAATATAGTGCAGTGAAATCAAACTATTTGGAAATAGCTCAATAATTAAATGAAGGCTTTTATGACATGACATGATAATAATGCATAATAACTATATAGCTTTAGTGAAGCGCTATCAAACAATTTCACGTTTGTTTTATACTGAAAAAATGGTTTGGGTTTGTATTTATGTCTCTGTTTCTGTCTATAGAGTTTTCTATTTCCATGTACCAAAAAAGATTGTATATAAAATGTCTCAACTCAATGTAATAGTGTGACTCTTTCTTTCTGCTCATCACAAACCAAATGTTACAAAACATGATCATTTACAGTATTTCAAAGACAGCTTAGAGATGACAGGACTTTTCGAGCTTTTCAAAGGGTTGCTGCTGTTTCAGAATATCTCCAACAGAGTAGTAATGAAAAAGCACTCAAAATAATACTCATACTTCACCTCTATATTATACTTTAAAGGCATTTTAGTGAATATAGTAAGTATAATGCATAAAGAGAATCAGCAAGGGCACTTATCTCATGAGTTACACAGTTACATACTACATTTTATATATGTCTTATAAGGTAACTGAAACATTACCTTATAACATATATAAAATGTCAACACATGTTTGTGACAAAAACAACACTTATCTGAAGTAAGTGTTGTTATTTATACCTCAAAAAGGGTAAATGGCATGTTTGGAAGTGATTCAAAATATTATTCAATGTTTTTTTACCAGAGATATACCAAAGAAATCTACAGACAACATTACGTTCTGCTTTCAGAGAACATCTCACTGCCCTGAGACAAATAGTTAACTAAAAACACGATACTTTGAAACTTTATGGCTCAACACATTCTGTATTGATGAGAACTTGGTTTCTGACATTATGCAATATAAATCTTACCATGTCTTTGTAGTTGGGGTAGAAAGTCTGATCAATGAGAGGGATCTTATCTGAACCCAGCCTCTTCTGGTTATTGGTCAGCTGGGAGAACTGGTGGAGAGGAGGAACATGGAAAGAGAGAAATAGAGGGAGAGAGTTAAATGTGACTTAAAGCATAGAACAGAGACATTTTTCTAGATCGTTATAATTGTAACTGTGCTTGAAGCCAAGAAAAAGACATGAGTCAACCTAATACAAATTTAAACTGAGAGCTACAAGCTCCATTAAAACATATTGAAGCATCTATTCAATGCAAAGTATAGCTAATATATCTTTTTTCTAGGTTCTTGCAGGTGTAAACTAGTTTAGCTGAAATAGCTTACAGCCCAAGGTTTGTCACAGAGGTTGTAGATGGAATCCAGAGAGTTGACCGAGGGGATGCCCGCATACTGCAGACCAATGATCAGGTTTCTAAAATCCTCGTTCTGGGCCATGCTGAAGGCGTGCTGGCGCACCAAGACGAAGTCAGGCCTGAAAGTCCTGGAATGCAAAGATATAAGGTCGAAATAAGTATATACATATTTAGTTACTTTTATATATTATGTATTTCTCAATACACAACAACATTACATTTATGACTGTATGAATCCAGTTCACTTCACATTGTCAAAGAAAAAAGGGTCAAGGTTCAAGGTTCTTTATTTAGTCATACATTCAGGTTCACTTTCATCCCACAGGCAATAAGACTGTTAAACACCTGAACTGTTGAAGCGAAATATGTTAAACAGCTGAACGGCCCGTCCACCCAGCGGCGTGCGTTGACGCTTGCCGGCGGGCGTGTCTGAAACTCGACCAACAACTAATCACATGAATCTCCCACCCCTGACACACAAGCAGCGGTTTGATTGGCTAGAGCTTGTACTGGCATATGATTCGATTGGCTGACGCTTCTGCCGAGGCGTCAAAAGTTGAACATTGCTCAACTTTTGCAGCGAGCCACGCCAGCTACGCTCCACGTCGCTTCCCACGATGCAGTTCGGCGAAAAGTGACGTCACCCCATTCAAAGTGAATGGTGAAGCGTCAACGCACGCCGCTGTGTGGACGGGCCGGAACAGTTGAAACAACATCCCTAATATTCATCTGGCTGCTACTTAACAATTAACAGTTATTGAAATAGGATATATAGGTAAATAGATAAATGATTTTTAAAATAAATCATTTATCTATTTACCTATATATCCTATTTCAATAACTTGCATATAGACTCTTATTGCACTATTTCACTTTTGTATTACTATTTACTTGCACTATATTTTTTCTGTTTATCTGTGTTTTGTGTTGCTCTGTTGGAGAAGCCTGTGACACAAGATTGTATTGATATTTCATAAAGTCAGACATTTGGATCTGGCTGATGTTACAGACCTGCATTTTGTGTGGAAGAAAGAGAAGAGATGGCATTAACTAAAGGTCATGGTGCAATGGGGAAACCCACGAAGCCACAAGTGAAAGGTCGAGGCAGTGAGAGAATGAGTCTGTCTGACCACATGAATAACTTATATCGGATTGAGGAAGAAAGACAATGGAGCGGCCCATCCTCAGCTCTCTGTTGTGGATTGCCAAGTAAAGAGATCTACTTTTCCTGGCACACAGGAGCCAGTCTGATGGTAAATGATGCCTGAAGTGGGTAATTGATGTTACATTTATTTTTCCATTATCTATAATGAAAATGACACATTCAATTAAATCATAGGAGTTTTATAAGCATCACTTTCAGTATCAGTGGAAAATATATCTATGATGTGAATCATTATTCATAAAATAAATGTAAACAAGTGAACCCTTCATGTTTGAAATTGTTTTCCTGGCTTTCTCTTCGGAGATTGCAATTTCACGTCATTACGGCACATGGAGTTTGGCTGTAAAACGTTGTGATTCAGTTGGTTGGTACCCATTGATGATGCCAGATGTTTACCTAAGTGAATTCACCTTTTCAAACGGTGACAGTGGACCTGGATCTTGTGCACCTTAACAACATTAAGCAGAGTATATTGAGAGAAATGACGGATGACCCTTTATGTTGTAATGCATCATTCAGTAAGACAAGTGGGAGCGGCTGTAGTTATAATGAACATCACACAATCTTTAGTAAACAGGCACTGCTCATATTGTTTTAGAAACAGTATTGACATTAGGGTTGCAAAGTTCCGGGAATTTTCAAAGATGGAAACTTTCCACGGGAATTTATGGGAATAAACTGGGAATTTTCAAAATTGAAGGTTGGCTCTTCATAGGGAACTTAAATATATTTGGGGAAAGTATATTTTAGCATAATCTTGACTAAAACAAACAGATGCCATTGAAATACACTTGAATATCCATGCCATAGCACACTGCTTACTGCATGGCTATTGAGACCACACCCCCTACGGGCACTGTGCATTCCTCCATCACATGCACAGATGAGTAATATTTAACTCAGCATTCCTGTTTTCGTTCTTCAATGAAACAAATAATTGTTCAATAAAATAATTAAAACTTGTTCTGTTCTACTTAAAAAAAAAAAAAAATCTGTTGAAATCTCATCGTTTTTTGTTTAATTTTGCATCGAATATTTCCAAAATCCCCCAGCTTAACTTCCCACGCAAACTTTCTGGAAACTTTCCGGAAGTGTATCGGAAATGTTCCGCCCCTTTCAACCCTAATTGACATTAGCATTTGTTCACTCTTGCCATGTAAAAAAACAAAGAAAGTGCATCTCTATTAGAGCACATGGCTGATGCAAAACAACAAATTGATGGCAGGGATATAGCTTTCAGAATGTTAAATAAGGGATAGATCTTAACAAGTAAACATTATCAGACAGAAATGGGTTCCATGTGTGGGGTTTCATGATGCATTACCAGATGGAACAGCATATTTTACAACAGGTGTACGGCCAACCTCTTTAGCCACCGCCACCCATCAGCCTCCAGAGCAAAATATTAAAAACTGAAGCTCTTGAGTTCATCGAAGCCATTAGTGACCCGCAGATTAAAGGCAAAAACAGAATCCAGCTCAGTGATGGGTTGATAGTGATAGGGCATGACTCCTGTTATTCTTTCGTTTCTCTCCGACTATGAAAGAGGTGGGAGTGTGAGGAAAGGCAGAGAAGGAGAGGGAAGAGGAGAGAGAAAAGAGACAGAGGAAATAATACAGAGTAAAAGAGACATAAAGAGGGGTGAGAGAAAAGTCTGGCACTCGGTGGCCACCACCAGTTCTTCATGCACAGAGAATACTAATCACACTCTTCAGGAAGGTATAAAAAGACTCTGCTGGAGAGACACAGCGACTAATGTGACTGATATCTCTTCATGGCTGACAGTAGGCAGCGAAGATGACCCTCCATTCAAATCTGAATTAGTGAGTAGCAGGGGTAGAGTCATCCCACTAGCTTTCACTTTGCTTTTTTAACCGATATGATAGTACAGCTATGCTAGTACAGCTATGCTAGTACAGCTATGCTAGCGGCCAGGGGCACCACCAGGGATTTTGGGCCCCATGAAAAGATATCACATTGGTTACTTACATTTTCTTTTTCTTAATGTTCGAAAATTGTTTGGGCCCCTGTCAGTCACGGGCCCTTAGAATCGTCCTAACTTTTCACCCCCTTACGGCGCCCCCTGCTAGCGGCAGTGCTTTAAGTTAAATGTTCACAAGCTAACAAGCTTAATCTCACAGTGCACACATGCTGATAAATAGGTGTTTTATTTACTGTTGTGGAAGAGCTTGTTTGTTACACAGCAGCATTCAAATCATTCAGATGGGAGCTTTAGGGTGTGCGGATATATGTGTATTGCTATTACTCACTTTATTTGACCCATGCAGCACTCATCGGATTCTGCGATGGTCGGGGGGTTCATATTTTGTATTGATATGTTTACATCTGTCAATTAGCACTGAACACAAATCAAAACTAGGCTGATGGCATTTGTTTTCTGGGTTTTCTGTCGTAAAGTATCAGAAAAAAATAAATGTGACATTATTACCTGAAATCTCAGCGGATTGCCACAGAATTTATTTTAATAAGCGTTTTCCAGGCAAACCATGACATAGTGTCACAACGTTGCACTAGGTTGCATTGCCTCATTAAAATGATTGTGGGCACATTTCTTTGAGTAATATTTTCTAAAAACTACAGCGCCCAGGAAACTTATATTATAATATGTGGACGTTACTTTGATTATTTCTGATGAACTCTTTATTGCCCGGTACATGGGCGTTTTTTTCCTGAATGTCCTGAACCCTTTAGCCAACATGATGCCAGAATAAACAGCAGGGTATTGCCGAATACTTCAAATGTAGGGTGGATATTTTAAAAAGCCTACTGAGCACCACAGAAAGGATGTTGAGAGACGGACTACAACATTGTTGGTTTTCAAGGGATTTGGTAAGAAGAGGAAATCAAATCAAATAATACTTGACTTATTCTTTAAATTACTTTGTGTCATCATTAATAAATGATAACCCTTGTGATGATGCATTCCCTTTTCCTCTCCTTAAACATGATGACAGTAAATATTTATTTATATTGTCGGGTTGTGGTTTCCTCTTGGTGGATGTTTTTACTTAATATTTGTTATCTCAATTGCTGAATAACATTTAGCCTCATGTTTGGAAAACATTAAATCGTCTTCCTGGTTAGGGTTACTTAGCAAATCACTGCTTTGACTTGAAATCGATAGACACAGTGTAATTACCGAGACAATTGAAGATAGTTGAAACCGTCCAAGTCGTAAAAGACTGCAATGAACTCAGGCTGGCAGACAACAAGACAGATAATTATCTTGCAAACGCATTCATTTTCTCCACAGCTTGTCCTTGTTTGGCTGAGACAGAGGCGATGATACAACTATGGAGGTCTCTGAGGAGCTCTGATTTAAAAGAATAAGCTTCTGTAGACATGTCTACCAACCACAAATCGAAGTTTCCCTGAATCTGCATTATCTCAGGTCAGTGTTTGTGGGTGCACATTTGAGGACAAACCGTTCATAAAGCATAATTACAGGGCAGCAAGGCTGATCACCAGTCTGAGGCTGCCGTCTTTATTTCCTGTTGGTTTTGTTGGTGAGCAGTGGGAGTATACTTCATCTCTGGCAGTCCTCAGCGGGGGCGCTGGTGTCTGTGTCGCTGTGGTCTGTGATTGTCTGGTTTACAGTGTGTTCACGTGTTTGCACTGGGCCAGTCTGTGGGTAATGACTGTGGTCATACGCCTCCGTCCTTTCCACTGTTTAGAGCTTGCGGTAGACAAATAGTTTATTTCAAAGAGGAATCATTTTGATTTCCCCAAAAATATATTTGGATCATCTTTAATTGATGCATACGAGTTACAGTATACAGCAGCTCTGCGCTCGGGTTTGAAAATAAATCTAAGTTGTTATTATTCTTTTTTGTAAAGAGCCAAATGTCTTCCAAATTATGGAAAGTTTCACAAAGTTATTCAGGTTGTAGGTTTTGGATTTATTGTCAATTAATCTCTATGGAATGTGTGTGTGTGTGTGTGTGTGTGTGTGTGTGTGTGTGTGTGTGTGTGTGTGTGTGTGTGCTACTGACCTGACCACTTTGGTCCCGCCCCTGATGACTTGCATGTCCACGCTACAGTTTCCATTTGAATAAGAGACGAGGTTAACCTCTGAAAACTCGGCCTACAAGAGTGGAAAGAGAACACGAGACACAGACATTTCATAAAGAATAAGCAGAATATCTAATAATTCTACCCTAAATAGTTAAGGTTGTTGTAGAAGACATTATATTTTAACTTGTTTCTATAATGACAGTTGTTTTTATACTGGGTATATCTTTTTTTTAATCATTTTCATACATGGGTAAACTGGTAAATAAATTATTTTCTCTTTTAAAAATGTATTTTGCAGAAGCAGTGATAGAAAGCTATATGAAACACTTTAGCATTTCAATGAGCGGTTATAATACTCATTGTATTTTTGACATTGTGACAAACATCTATTTTATTGTATAAACTATATTGTTATTCGAGAGTAGAATAATGCATGTGTGGTTGCAAATTGAAGATTTGTCTGTGACTCATAGCTGCCGACTCCGGCCTCCTCTTGTGTCTATTTCTGTTTCTGTGTGAAGGCTTGAGGTCGTAATTTCATTGTCAACATCTATTAGCTGTGAAGCTGCTCGGCCTTCAACCCCAGAAAATATTCATTTCGGTTTATGCACTAACCAAATAATGCAAAAATAAATTGGTTTCCTGGTTAGGATGGTTCAACCAATATGAAACCATAAATGGCACACACTTTAAAAGATAAGGAAGAACTGATGGTTTTACAAGTGTTATATGTATATTTATTATTGTGTAATGCACAGCACAAATTGCATTTTTGCTGAGGATGACTAGTGCAAAAAACAAAAACACTCAGCAGTTTCTATGGGGCAGACAGGGTTTGAAACCTGTAACACAGATTCCTGGCAGAGAATCTATTTGATGTGTACAATGCTAATATGCTCACAGTTACAATGCATGTTGATGCTTAGCAGGTAGGCTGTATGCTTTACAGGTACTTTTAGCATGCTAACGTTTGCTAATTAATGCTGTACAATGTAGTCTAAAGCTTAGACGGTTTGCAACATCCTCATTTTATTCATAACCAGGGGAACGCTGTAGATTTAACAGAACTTTTCCCTAAGGACACCTAGAATATCTGTAGATTTTCTTATACAAATTATTTCAGTATGCCTATATCTCCAGATATTTTAATAATAACCATAGATGTTAATCTCTAGCTGGAGTTAACGGAAACTTCAGGGGTTCACTAAGTCATTAAGATTTCTCGTCTATAGGCACGTACAAAGAATATCTGTACAAAAGTGCATTTGGGTATCAATCTAATAGTTGTTTAAGTTTTGACCGAATGGTGCAGTCCAGGAGAACTGCTGCCATCACAGGCCACACCTATCCTCCTTTCTCTGCAACCACAACATAGCAATGTATTCACTCTTTTTTCTGGAGTAACACCTTCCAGTATATATTTCTTATTAGGGACGTGCACAGGTACGGGCTAATGTTGCCCGGGCAACGGCCCGTTTGGCCTTTTTGGCTGACCTGCCCCTCTGGAGAGAGCGAGAGTTTGTTTTTCTTTTTTCTGTTGTGGCCGAATCAACATGATAAGCCCACGATTAGTATTGTAGCGTCTCGCTACAAAGACACTTTGTCAGCGCTGTCATCTGCCGGTGCGTTAAGACCACCTCAGTGTCGGATTTTGGAAACTTGATTTTGAGTTGTCTCATGGCAGTTAGGGTATAAGGGACAAACCAGGGGACTTTACTTCCTCTTGATACCGTCGGTTATTTACAAAAAAACACCTAAATAAATAAGTAATTAGATACCCAACGCTCATAAAGAATGTTAAGAATAAGAATAATGCGTATTGAACTGGTTTCATTAATTAGTTAGAGGCCCTATTTTATCAGTATGTCTGGACTGCACAGCAGTTACAAAGGTCTGGCAAACTACATTAGAACAGAATTGTCCCCATTGTGTCTTTAATAGTTACTAACATTAGATATTTTAATGAGATATGGACCGCAAAACAAAACAT
This sequence comes from Pseudochaenichthys georgianus, assembly GCF_902827115.2. Taxonomy (NCBI): domain Eukaryota; kingdom Metazoa; phylum Chordata; class Actinopteri; order Perciformes; family Channichthyidae; genus Pseudochaenichthys; species Pseudochaenichthys georgianus. Next base: position 15,497,286 of record NC_047507.1, on the reverse strand, counting down.
TTCCCTCGTCACCTTAGCTTATTTTGTTATGAGATGATAATGTGAATTACTCTTCAAATTAGTTAATGTAATAATCGTTTGGTTTCTTTTACATTAAAAACAAGTTACAATTTTCAAAAGGTCTTTTTATCCTTTTTTATTGGGGGAGGCCCTTTTTCCAGTTTAGAGCAATAGTCCCTCCGAATGTCTGTGCACGGCCCTGTTTCTTAGTTCTTTGGAACTTTAACTTTCTGTACAAAGCAATCAGTCGGTTCAAACGTATGCATTTTCATATCAGAGGTGAATGTGGTGTCAGTTCACTTTCCTCTCTGTTCTGAACCCCCCTCAACCTTCAATAAATGATTCTGTGTCATCATAGGTCTATAGAAATCAATACAATACCTGCTCCACTTTGATGTCGTAGTCACCAAGGATCTTCTTTCCCCGAAACACTTTGGCCCTGGAAGAGAAGAGACACCGTTTGTCATTGTACACTCTATGCTACCCTCTACTGGATGTCACACACCCTTTGGAACAAACTAAAAAGAAAATGGATGCCTGCTTGTCGCTTTTAAAAGGCCACACGTTCTAATGAGCCGCTTAAAAGAGATCAGTTCAGCATATCAATGTAGCCAATCCAAAATGGCAATTACTATCTGCTTGTGGTTGCATTACATTCTAATTAGAGTTCTGCTGCAATACTAAATGCCGTCTTGCCGTTTGAATGATGAATGCATCCAATAACAGAGCGGCCTGATGTCTTAATATCTTGGCTGCCATTGTTTCTAAGATTGATTTAGAAATGAAGTACAAGTAAACACACACACAGACAGGCAGACAGATTGAGAGCAGACAGACAAAGACGGACCAACAGTGAGAATGACTCAAGCAGAGAGGCACAGGCTGCCAGGCAACACACAACATTCTCAGGAAGACTCATTATACACAACATTATAAATGGCTTGCAGATGGTTTGCACAGCATCCATTACAACCCCATACACTGAAGCTAGATAAAGCAAAAACATGATGTAGAAGGATGGGATACATGCTTGAAGTCCTAGCTGATAATTAAAACTACTTTTATAGTGTTTAACGTCAATTACATCTTCTTTTTGCTTCACGTTACTGACCCTTCACCAACTACAATGTGGTACAGCGAGTAAAATGTCAACTCCCACAGGTCCTCCATTAAATGAATGTATCCCCTCCAGGCATGTCAGTGGATCCAATAGGAAGTTAAATCGAATTGTACATGCCACCATGGATCCTCTCCTTGTCCTCAATTAAAGATGTATCTGACATTCCTTCCATATCACCTCGCAAAGCCTTGTGTGGTACAGCACGAAGGCATCTGGCTTATTAGTCGGGTTCATTAGGAGCAGACCATCTGTGAAAGAGACACTCTGAGGGTATGACTCCGTAACCTCCACCAATCAATAGTCGCCAGCAAAATAGGTGGCTTTGTAATTACGGCAATATCTTTTTCAGTACCGCTTTCATTCTGTTAGTTGGCGTGTGGTGTTTTACTCATAATTGGCAGATGCTTGAAAACACTGCAATGCTGCCATGATGATGACATTATCATTAAAACAAACACAAGAGAAACACATCTCTGTGATTAAAGAAATGTTTTCGCTCCCTGCTTTTTTAATTTTAAAATCCCATATCAATTTTCATAGGATTGTATTTAAAAATCAGCTATCTCTAATCCCATAGCAACTGAATGTGTCTAAAGAGGCTCCACAGTCAGCATGTGTTGAGTATCTGCAGTGCAGAATGCCAAACAATACAAAGACACACGATGTCAGAGCACACTAATGGACAATTACCGTCAGGCTGCTGATGTAGCTTCCCTTATTTAATTCTTTCAAGCAGCATACTGCTAGCGAAACACTCCATGTGCAAAGCGAGTCGGCAGACAGATGGGGCGTACTTTACATGCTCGTCACAGGAACAATAAAAGACAACCTTATATTTCTTGATTTTGTGGGGAGACAGAAGCTTGTTTTATAGGACATAGCACATCTCTTTGATGCTTTAAAGCTGCACTGCTTCATTTATTTAGCCATTTGAGGCGAGCAACACAGGCTGTTAGTGACATTTTATTGCCATATAAAGTTGTTATAGCTAAAGTATGAGCAAACTGTAAGCTATTAAACATCATTCAACAAACATACTTATTGTTGTAGCCTTTATTGCAGTTTCAAGCACAGTGCATCGACCTGCAGAGCACAACCTTTACCATATTCTATTTTATTTACTTGCACTATTTTATGTTTTATTGTGTTGCATTGTTGGAGGAGCCTGTGACCTAAGATTATCATTGTCATAACTACACTTTAGATATGCACAAATGACAATAAAAGTCTTGAATCTTGAATAATGTGCTCTTATCCTTACCAGCGCTTCAACAAGGAATCTCGTTTGATATAAATGTTTACACCACAGTTTCACACTTCTGTGAATCTATACAGTAAATCTTTAGCAACAAGCTCTACGACAAAATACCCTCAGGACAAATCTTCACCCCCCACAGCGGTAAGAAAGTGAGAAGGAAAGTTTTCTCTCCATTCCATCACTCATCAACTTTTTTCGGGTGTGAGATAATCATTTCAGTTTGGTGAGGCAGCTACAACTGCCATAGATTTAAATGTAGCCACACGATCGCCCACTTTATGAAGTGTTAAGCAATACATCATCTCTGACAGGTCATCCCCCGCAGTTCCCTGTATTCAATTTCTATCACCCACTGGTGTCTTGTAAGAAGCCCTGAAAACAAAAGTCAGCACTGTTTCCTTCACTCAGGAACGTTTAGTGTATGATCTGATGAGGAAGCAACTCTTAAACACTTGACTATAATTTGATTTCTAAACTTTCAATATTGCAAAAAAGGATTATAAGTGAAAGACTACTATAATAAGAAGAGCTAATAGATCCTCAGCGACACCCACATGTTTTGTTAAAGCATACCTGCGGTGTACAGTATGTGATACAAGTATGCTATCTTATTACTGAGAAATAAAAGAGTAGACATCATTGGATTAATAGCTTCAGTGTTATTCCCCTAAAATGAAATGATGGTATTCCACTCACACAAACACATTGAAATTGAAAAGATATACAGTAGACACATGTATGAATAGGTGCTTTAAATTAATTTTTGAGACAGACTAAATCATTTATGTCATCTTTTTGATGAAATCGCTTTTGCATAAAGTGGATAGAATTTAGGTTTCTATAGAAACTGCTGCTGCAGATTGTTTACTCAGGCAAGGGTTGTAAACAGATTTAGATCGTAGACTCGCCATTACCCAAATGCAGCTGAAAAGACTGTGATGAGTTCAAGCTCTACGGAGAAGCCCAGACAAAAGTGGATTTAAATCTATTCAACTCAGCGGCTCCAGCAGGCACAGAAAAACATCTGAGCGATGGAGATGGGGCTTTTGAGGAGGAGAAATCCTGACTTCTTGGATATAAGTATATGAATGAAAGAATGATAGGGTCAATTAAAATACTAATTCCTACCAAAAAGGACAATGTCGCGTAGTTCTGGCAAAGAGAACCTCAAATAACATGATATCTTAACATGCTGGTGTGGATATACTTTATAATAATTTGGGCACCATGATTCCATTTCTACTCTAAACACCTTCTTTAAAAAGAAAATCTGCATCATGACATTACATTGGATCCATGTTAAGTCCAATACATTTGATGGACAAGTATTTAGTAATAACTATGACGCGTGTTTAAGGAGCTAACAAGGCTGAAAACAACACGACCAAAGGCTCTATGATGGGTGAAATGCGACTCCATTTCGACTCAGGGTCATTTGCTTCGATCCCATTTTCCTTATTGATCTGTAAGGAATCTGTGATCTGTCCAAGAGTCTGAGACCAAAACATAGGCCAGTAGAAATTAAGCCTTTAAAATCAATGTACAGCCATGACAGGATAAAGTGACAGAGAAAAAACAGATAACAAACAAAGTAGCATGTATTGCAAATCATGAAAAGAAATGCATTAAATAGGTAACTCAAACATAATGTGCAATAGCTACAGTGTGGACATGTGTGTTGTATTTACAGCTACATCCTAATTATAATTTCTGCATTTAATTTGGCTCCCCTATTCTCTTGGTTTTCTACACGAAGATGCTGGATCGCTGAAAGCACCATCAAATGTTCAATATTAGCGCGAGGAAATATCTTTGATAGGCATGTTTTACTTGGACTGAAGTCCTGTTTGACATTAGAATTCACAGACTCCATTATCAAGGCATATTGACTGAGTCTGCTGCACTTAATTTGCATGATACATCACATTATGACAGGTGTCCTTCCTCATCACTCTCTCCCACACTTCTTAGCTATTTTTAATCGTGTTTCCTTTTTTTAAACTAATATTATAGCTGTAGATGATCCTCTACTTCCCTCTACATCGGTGGTTTTCTGAAATGTCTTTTCCCAAATCCCACACATTTAGGAGATGTTCTTTTGATGGGGATACCTGCCTCTGCTCAACATGTATCTTTTTTGTAATCCCCCCTCGGCAGATATCATGATCAATATAACAATTCAACACCATGTGACATTAATGGATTGTTTGCATACAAATGAACCATGCCTGACAAAGAGACTGCATTTGGATGGATTTAGTGAGATAAAATTGATGGAGCGAGGCCTGCTCTGCAGCTGTGGTGTTTAAAAAGGAGAGCACTCATCAGTCTCTGTTAACAGCGCATTGACATAATTGTCTATCAATGGAAAGATCAATGGCGCGATTAAAGAAGCCAAGAGATAAACTAAAGCCATTTTCTCAAACAGATTTGAGAAAATGAAAAAGGGCCATCTTCATGTTCTGGCACAGTGTAATGGCTCTGGTACGGCAACATTACACAAGCCCGGGCTTTTCATCTCTAGATCCACACGTGGGGGGCAATTTGTGTAAAACAAGACTCTGACTGCGGGGTGAAAGGGCAACAAACTTGTAAGAGCAGTCCTCTCAGCGCTAGTGCGGTGGGAGATATCAGGAGCCTTTGGATAGCTGCAATGACCAGGTGGGGGCATGACGATGAGAGCAGAGAGGGAGGAGTAACACGAGGCAGAGGACCGAGCTGGCTGATATCAGGACATATCTTCCGTCGTAAAGTGAAATCCCACCTACTTGGCTTGTATCTTGGCCATTAAATAAATACACTAGAGCAGGGGTCTCAAACTCAAGGCCCGGGGGCCAAATCCGGTACGCGGCTTCATTTTATGTGGCCCCGCAAGAGCTTGCAAAGAATATAATACGTTTATTATACGGTTACATGACACTTTACAGAAGCAGGTTGCCTATAAACTACATGTCCCACAATGCATCTCGTTTTGTGACATGCGCATTGAAGAGACTTGCAATTATTTGCCCTGGACTTCTGCTTTCAGACGTAGTTAATTACTAAGTTATTATCCTATCCGATAATAATCCAATTCAGAGGCAATAATGTAATATAATACATTTTTTATATATATATATTATATATTTATATAGTCACAACCGGCACTTTGAGTGCAACCTTTATGCGAATGTGGCCCGCGATGAAATTGAGTTTGACACCCCTGACTAGAGTATATTGCACTGGGTTAAGCCTATTTGAAACTTATGTACAAGCACTTACAATGGTTTGGCTTGTTTGAAGCGAATATATCTTCACTTTTCTTGTTGGATTGAGTTTGTATCTTTATGGTTTGTTGCACTTACTGTAAGTTGCTTTGGATAAGAGCATCAGCTAAATGAAATGTAATGTAATGTACACTCCTGGCCAACAGAGAATTGAAAACATTGCAACTTATGTGTTCTAATACCAGAATAGTCATCTTTGCTCCATCTTTCCTCGACAGGACTTTAATTGTTCACTCTAATTGATGTTTCCTAGCTTGTTTTGAAACTGTGTCAAGACAAGGCAGCCATCTGACGATACAGAGTAAGACCATATGATTCGCTCAGAGACTCATCAGACACTCGATGCTCCAACAAAGACAATCACAGACATTTTGATCTTCAACTTCTTCTCTCCCAGCAGACGATCAGTGAGACATTCGTCCTTCAGTGTCTGAGTGTGCCTTTGTGTACATTTCTTTCGAAGAACTAAAGCCAGAAAGACCAGAGCTCTGAGTGAACATGCACAGCATACAAAGCTTCAAATCAGAGCTATTTGTTCACGTATTCGGCACTGAGGTGAAGATGTCGCATGCATTATTCAGCCGCAGCACAGGAGGCGGTAACACCTCCTCCTGCCACGTTCCCCCCTCTCCTCCTGGCCCCGCACGAGTTCAGGTATCAAAGCGCCTGCTCCTCCCCGACACATTCATCGTGTCTGTGTGTGAATGTCACGTCTGTGTGTCTGGTAGAAACTGTTGTGTTGAATACTGAAGGCTGCAACTATACAATGTGTTACACATCTCTCCCTTCACATCTTCTGCCTTCCTAAATATAACCTTTTCCAAACTATTAACTTTCTACCAGTGTGTGGAAACACTTACCAGTGAAATACCTTTATTCAACACTGAACTTTAGTTAAAATAGTTATCAATATGTAATTCAATAGAAAAAGGAAAAGTACTCATTGTGCACAACATACATACAAGTATACTATAAATGTTATATTTTTTCGATTTTAATTTATAAAGCATTATAATGTCTTCATCATCTTATGTTGCAGCTTTTAAGGGGAAAACTAATGTTTTTTTTCTTTTTATAATGTCGGTAAGCTTGTGAATTTCACCAAATCAATCAATAAAGTTTATTCTTAACATACAATTATTGAACTATAAAAGTAGCAAAAAATGAAAATACTTAAAATCTTAAAGTAGCATGCTTGAGTAAATATACCTACTTTCACTTATTACTTTTAGACTCTCACATTACTTTTAATACACAATGTTTACATTTACTTTTAAACCCAGCTCTGTCCACAGTATTTGTATAATCAAAATCTTGCAAACTACTCATTAATGGCTTATTTTGAATATATAAAGCCTTAAGAAATAACTTGATCATTAATAAAACAAACAAATGCTTTTCTAAAGTGCCTTATTGAAAGGCAATTTTCAATAAGGCATTTCGATATGTACAATCGATGTACATATCAATTGTACATCGATATGCAATATCATTATAAATATATTGCTTGGTCACTTCAATATTACGAGACAAAAATGCATGGAACATTCATTTTCTGGTTTTGCAATTCATACCCGTTTGTAAGCATTGCTTAAGGAATCAGTGTGATTGTGTGTATGTCTTACAGTAGCTTTGTTCGTGTAGTTTTATTACATTGTTGTGACGAATGACTGTGCTCTGATGTAGACACACACATCTAGACATGTGTGTGTGTGTGTGTGTGATGTTGTGTGTGTGTGTTTTGGAGCACCCATTGACAGCACACCTGCTTTACTGAAAGAAGCTCTCCTAGGGAACACATTGAAACTAACAGCAGAGTCGAGTGCTTTCTGGAGGCTTCACTGAACACAGAGATGTGTGCTACTGTAAGAGTGGGTGGGTTTTGTGTCTGTGTGAGAATGAAAGCAGAGTTATTGCACTTTTTATCCCTGGAAAACAGGCAGGAGTGACAAGTATCTTTTTATCTTGTTCCTGGAACTCAAAAGCTTTGTTTTTTACTTCATGCTGCAGCTTTCCACCTGTACTTTCTGCTGTTTCCAGGCAACCCTCCCTACAATGCAGTGTCTCCATCAAGGATTGTCCTGTAATATCCAAGACATTTACCTTCTGCATCCTTTCACATAGCATCTAATTAGCAACTCATGATTTCCCTTTTGATACACGAGGCTAATTGTGCTTCAAATCATTATTTGAGTTTGAATGCAAAACTTTTACAGGGAACATTTTTAAATGTCATGAACAGAAAAGTAACAGAAAGTAATCTGTTGGTGATTTTCAAAACGCTAACAATCTCTAATTTCATCCCCACTTAAGACATTCCATGCGTTAAAAGCAGTAATGCAGGTCAACCAGGTGTAATTGCAATGGCTAGATTAAAAGTTCGTATAAACATTTTAGAGGCAAGCTGGGGAGGGGCTGTGAAGTTGATCAGTAGTGTCAGCCCAATCCTGGAAAGAAGTCATTCATATCAAAGTATACGCACATGAACAAGAGAAAACAGAAATGACATTAAACTGTGCAGTGTGCACTGCACTGAGAGAAGGGATGGTAGTAAGGGAATTCATAAAAAGCCAAAATGTAGACGTATTGGACGTTAGGGATGTTTTACAAATTGATTTTAATATGACGCACTGGGACTTACATAGTCTGTTGAAATGACCGTTAACAGCATTATAACACTTTTGGACATGTATTTTCTTTGTACTTGTTATCTGCTTTGGTGCCACAGTGTCAATTTTCTACCCTCACTCCAATCAAAATGTGACGGGTATGGTCAATTAGCCGGTATTGTTTCCATCCAGACTGAAAGCAGTGGTACTCGGTGTTCAGTTCGCTAATTAGCTCCTCCCTGGAAGACATCACCAGCTCTCGCTGCCTCAGGAGGACCAGTTCCATCCTGAAGGACTCATCCCACCCAGCCCGTCATCTGTTCGACCTGCTGCCCTCGGGCCGGCGCTACCGTTCACTGAAAGCCCGCACCTCCAGACTCACAAACAGTTTTCTTCCCATGGGCCATTAGGACATTAAACACACAAAAATAACTCCCCATATCCCCACTGTGCAATAATCATGGTCTGTCTCTATGTATATACTGTAATATGTATCATATATATTTTATCATAATTCTATTTTAATCATTTATTTATTAATCCTGGTCATCTACATGACGATCCAAAACGGTGTGCACTGTCAGACCTTTTAATCTGTGTTTAAACATGTCTGTTTTTAAAGCACTCGCTGGAGCAGTAACTATAAATCTTGTTGTATTCTGTACAATGACAATGAAAGCTTTTGAATTTGAAAGCAGGAGGGACATAGCCGAACCAAACATATTTATTATCAATTTCTCTGCCAATTTTCTTCCTGATTAATCGCCTAATATTTCTGCCTCTAGTACATGTCAATGTTTTTCATAGTTTCTCATGATACAAAATCGTTTTTATTTGATTAAAAGTCAGATTTAACTGAACAACAATATATGGCCATGCTGCTTTGTGAGGTTGTACAGAGACAGTTTTTTAAATAACTTAGTCCGGACGAAAGAAGCGGACTGATCGTCATTGCCTTCCCTACATAGCCCTGAGTAAGAATAACGATTGGTCAATTATCAGAATAGATAGGAAATGGAGTTACTGTTTACGACTAATTGAATAATTGTTTCAGCTCTATATAAGATTATTTTTAGTAACGCATATTCAAAAGCTGAAATGCAGAAGACCCTGTCAGATTGCACATTTGAACAATGCATCAGTTTTGAGCTGGGTTGAGAGGGTTCTCGAATCTATACCTGTAACTCAACAATTATTTCACCAGGCATTGACATGACCAAGGGTATTGCTTATTTATTTGACATTTCTACTCTTTCAACTAAAAGTTGTGCCACAGGATCTGCTGATGTGTGTTTGACATTTAATTTAAGCACAAAGCAACAACAACACAAAGGATTTGACAGAAGTGATCATGCACAACAGGCTATGCTCAAGAGAAAGCTCGTCTACCACAGTCTTACATTTCACAGGCTGAACTCAAAGTCAACTCAAAGTCTGCCTTTTATCTGTTTCTTCACAAAAGTAAGATACATGCACTGCCAGGATACAGACCCTCCGGTCGGTGTTGGCTATTAAAAGAGAGTGGTTTTCTCAGTTTGAAAGATTGGGCTTTCCATTCCTGCTGAATGTATTATATCTTAACTTAAAGGCTGAGGTGGATTCAGAGCTTAGGAGATAGGTGTTTAAATCTAAGGACTCTCCACAGATCATTTGTGTTGGAAAAGCTGTGAAACCTGGCTTTTAAATAGTAAAACAATGATATCTCTTGCACAGACTCATACATCCTATTCCTCAATTGTACCAGTTCGACAATTTGATCCCACGGTAGCAGGGAGATTAAGCTTACAGTAAGAGTGATATATTTTCAAGCACGAAAGTATTGCCTCTGATCTTTGAGATAAGATGGCGGTGAAAGTCTGAATAATCTCCCATTCAAGTCTGAACTGAGGCGAGTGATCTTCCTGGTGTAATGGTGGTTTAATACAAAGTCTGTCAGTAAAATGGAGTGAAGATAAATGACTGAAGAAAACCTGGCCCTGACTTGGAATAAATGACCCTTCATGTGCAATTTGTCCAGATGTCCTTCTAAGCCGTTGCCCTTTTTGGTCCTGCTCTGTCTGGTGGACACACTGGCACTCAAAAAACTATTTTAAACTGACACCAATACAGACTAGTCTCATAAAAGTCAAGATGACTATTAGACCTTGGACAAAAAGTCAGCTTCCAAATGGTGTCAGTGAAACATCGCTTGGCAACGAGGTTGGGTTTGTATCTGCTGTCGGCTCGTTGTGGAGCATTTACATGTCATTTGAATAAAACCTGGATTTTTATCTTGATTCAGGTTTTCATGTTGCTACTCTGTTTGGTGGTAAGATGAGCCCTCTCATGTGGTGTCACAGGAGAAGTGGGGCATCTTCCTGCACTGCGAGACAATTAGTGCCATATATCAGAAGAAAATAGTTCTTAATGAAAACTGTTGTGAGTCAGGTGTCTGGATATCCCGAGTAATCAGGACATTGTTACAGACATGAAAAGTTGCTAGAGACCACCACACCAATCTGTGACGTAGGATCAGTTCTGTAATAATTGCATGTAATGGAACAAGAACGAGCAGAGAGCACGACTCCAACTCTTCGGCAAGGTCACCAGCACCTTCCTTTGCTCTGATGTTGGATGGAAAGATACTCGCTCTGTGTGAGCTCAAACTAGATGGTGTTTTCTCATAGCATGAGAACTCACCACTTCTTTATTAAAACAGCATGAGTTTGTTTGGCTGCACTGTTCACAAATACACCTGTTGCTCCTTTGTTGTATTTCTGAAAGAGTAGCTTCTCAAAGTATTTGTTACTCCTTAAGATCTGCGACTCACACAATAGACGACACTTGCTGTTACCACGGTAGCCAAATTAAGGATTAGAGTTTTAAAGAAATCGGCATCAGCTGCCCCAAATACACTGCAGATAAACACTCAGTGGACATCCAAAGCTCATTTACTGGGTTGCATCTATTTTCAGAATAATGTACAACAACCGCCTTATGAGGTGAAGCCTCCCCCCATTTTTCTCACATACATATTAACACATACAAATTAAAATGGCACACGCCTTCAAACACTCATCACTATCTAATTGACACAGACTGTTTGGAGAGTCGTCATCACCTCACTTATTGTTCTGCTTTTGTTTAGAAAGTCTGCGTAGCACTGCTTTGTGTGGTTTCATGTGTGTGCGCACATGTTCGTCCAATCCCCAAACTGCCTTTTTGTCTTGACAAGGATGTGTTTTGGAGGGACATAGAGACAGAGAGAGGGACAGGCAGTTGACCGCATTGGCCCTGCTTAATAGTCAGAGAACCAAACACAAATGTTCAAGTTACATTGCCCAGGTGAATGAAAACAAAATTAACAGAGGTAGCCATCACTCTATTTCAAGCATGACAGCATGTGCTTATTGCAATGAGAATTATTCAGACACTAATGGGCCCATGAAATGGCAACCATGTGTGTCAGACATTGCTGTTTTACTGTAACATGTGGCTAATTTAGTTGTGGTAAAAGCTAAAAGAGACAGAGAATTCCCTTATGGTTAGGTAGAAACCAAAAGGCGCGAGACAACATTATAAAGCTCATTCATGGTCTAAAAAATTCTAACGATACGCTATAATGCCTTAACCATCCAAGTTAGTCATCACACAAGCTGTGAAATTGGGAAACGACAAGTATGCTCTTGTTATCCGTCTGATTTCAACCTTGTTTTAGGAAAAACATGTTTTATTCCTGATGTGAAGGAGAAGGGCTCTACTATTTTAGAAAGGGACATGCCTTATTTTTCTATTTTGCTGATCATGAAAACGAGAGCATTGTTACTTGACACAGTATGGTGCAATCTGAAGAGTGGCTGGAGCCAGATGAATGCTTTACGTGGTGGGAGGAGGGGATGCATTATCACCAAGAGGAGCTCGGACAGACGCCAACAATGCCTGGTGACGTCGGCTCCATCTTTAGAAGCAGCAGTCATTTGACTAATGGGCCATTTGGGAAGTCCAGTTGGCAATGCCTCAGCAAAACCTGTCTTCGTCAAGAAGGTGCACAGTCCCACAGCACAAATAGAAAACATATGATGTTGCTAGTACATTTCCAAATAGTACACACTGAATTAGGTCTCAGGACTCCTCATTCATATTATCCACAACGTTTTAAACCTTCAAGATAAAAATGTCAAATCAATAGAAGGAAACAAAACCCACCATTCATCAAAAGCATATTTGTGATTCTGGAGGGGTCAGTGCACGCAGCCACCAAACAAATCCACAAATGTGCTTTCACAGAATTGAGATTGATGCAGAGGAAAACCAAAACTATACTTCACCACCTGATCAACATAAACACATAGAGTATAGTTAGGACACCCAACCTGACAAAAATAACTTTAGTTTTGAGCGACGGTACAAAACAACCAAACAAAATAAAATTACCAAAATGAGAAGTGTTATTGCTCATTAAAGGTGGGGTAGGTAAGTTTGAGAAACCGGCTCGAGATACATTTGTTATATTCCATGGAATGCTCTTAACATCCCGATAGCAATGAATATCTGAAGTGCTTTGACAAAAAATCCATGAAAAAATGTCATCTGTGGAAGCCGCAATACTGTAAAAAGTACAACTTAAGTAAACGTAAAAGTACGTAACGTAAAAAAAAAACGTAAACGGATTGGATTGCCGCCCTGTCTGTCAGCCTTCCATCTCGTGCACGCACAAATGTATCTCGTGCCCTCATTGGGCGTGCATTGCAGCAGTACTTCAATGACTCGCCAGCAACAGGCGGCCACTTTCACCAGTCTGCTGACGTCATGTGCGCGTTCGTGTGTGTTGGAGGAGGTGCTCTGTAAGGAAGTCTGAAGGAAGGGGCGGATTCTTTTTGGCTGTGTACTTTCAAATTTTTGTGCACTCGAGCCGGTTTCTAAAACTTACCTACCCCACCTTTAAATGTGCATCACCAGTTCCGCACCTGCACAAACTGAATGGTTCCCGCTGTTACTTGTTGTTGCAATTTGAACTTGTTACCCATGTTGTCTTCCTGCCCTGTTACTCATCAGAGCGAAACCCAACTACATTATCAAAAAAAAAAAAAAGTAAAGCTCTCAAATAACCTCTGCTACTGACTCCAATATTATATTGCAAAGACCTCATATAAATTGATATACTAGTAAAAGAAAATTAATGTTACAACTTACAAGCTTTGGTAATTTACTGCTCCATTGCACATAAAGCGATCAATCATATGTTGTTTGGGGGGTAAACCAGGACTTTGACATTTTCCGGTCGATTCTTCAATTGCTGGAGAAACACAAAGTGAAACCTTTTCCACCTTACCGGAACGATCAGAAGGGTCGCACAAATAACTGTAAAAAATGGGAATATGGCTGCAGTGCTGTTGGGGCAGCAGCCATTGGTAACAATTCCGTTACCAATATGGTGCTCATATTAAAAGGTCACCTATTATGCTAAATCTACTTTGTCATGTATTTTATACATAAACATGTGTCCCCTCTGTGTAAAGAGATAATGAAAGTTTCAGGAAAAAAGATTCACTCACTTTTTGTCCTGATCCATTTATATAAAAAGATATTGGCCACTTTATGTCATAACGATTTTTTGGCTTGTGTAACCATTAGCCAATAACCAACCAAGGTAACACCCCCACATCTTATCACCTGGATCTTCTCCTAGAGCACCATAAGCCACTTTCACACCAAGTACTTTGCCGTACTTAGTTCCCAGCACTTAGTACCCCCATGGAACTAAGAGCCGATCACGTTCACACTGGAATAAGTTCCCTAAGCGGGAAGATTACGCAAATTAAGCCACTTCTTCTTCTCCTGCTTTGGGTTTACTGGCAGGCCGCAAACAACTTCACGGCGTATACTGCCGCCCGAAGTCCCCGGCCGGAAGTCCCCGGCCGGAAGTCCCCGGCCGGAAGTCCCCGGAGTTGGGGACTGGCTTCAGTAGAAGCTGCTGGGACTCCCAGCAGCTTCTACTGAAGCCTTCCGAGTAAATCGCCAGATAGCCGAAACCTCCTCATCTCCACCGCTCCCATGTTTTTTTGTGTTGCCATAAGTTATTCTCTCTCCGTTGGTGCGCGGGGCTAATGCTAATGCTAATAATGCTAATGCCAGCAAATACAATGGCGGCTTCAAAAAACTTTTCCGAGTTTTACGGGCCGTGATTTGCAATTCTCCCAGCCAATCAGAAATTGGAACTTTTTTCTCCCCAGGAAAGTACCGCCTCTCTAGCAGGCACTAAAAAGGGGGTAAAAGTTCTCATGAACTAAGTTCTCTTTTTGGTGTGAACGCAAAATCCCAGGAACTATCGGAACTAAACGGGAAAAGTACGGGGAAAAGTACGGGGAAAAGTACGGGGAAAAGTACTCCGGTATGAAAGCGCCTATTGTGTTCTTTTTAACCAAATATCTCGCAGAGGGGTGTTGGGAGTGGCTCCTTATTTTCATCTAAAGTAACAGACAGAGAATCAGCACTTTTGAAACAGGGCTGAAACAGAGGGGTTTATGGGATGCTTCAATGCATGATCTGTTTGGTATTTGGAGCCAAACATTTCAGAGACATGTTTTGTATATATCTGAGACCTATAATGTATTGATGAAAAACAGTATAATAAATAGCGGACCTGTAAACTCATATATCTAAGTGCTATTGAAGTTAACCATATTATAATGAAAGTATTCCCTAAAGAAATAGTTGATACTACTGTACCACTAAGCATTATGACCCGAATCAAAATACACTCTCTACTATCCTGAGTCTTGTGTTTACTTTGCATATTGCTCATGAACCGCTGCTGTGCGTGTCCACAATATACATCTGCAGGATCTCAGTGTCTCCGATTACTTAATGTGGCAACCATCTCCCAGATGCAATTTGCAAGGCTTAGCAGTGTACCGTGTATGTACCAGGATAAAATGTACTGATGGATTACTGCTCGAGGCAGCAGACACCTCTTCCGTGATGGCACGATAATCCTTTCTAAAATGATAGGAACTTTTTCCCTATCATTTTTTGTAACCGTGTCTCCGTTTTACCGAGAACACCCCCAATCCCGTTCGGACATGTAATGTTTATAATGCAGATGAATTGTAGTGAAGCAATGCTCTTTAATCTGGATCTGTTAATACCTCCACCAAGGAGGTCATGTTGTTTGTTAGCTTTTTTGTCGGTCATGACGGTTACGAAAAAGTCTTCAGGCCCCTTTCCATGAAAGTCGGTGGAAGGCCGTAGCATGGGCAAAAAAAAACTCAACACATTTTTGAGGCGGATATAGGAAATGTGTTACTTTCGTTAATATTGCAAGATAGGGCATGCCTTTGCAAGTCTGAGCTCTCTTAGTGCAGATCCGTGATTATTACTTAATAACAGTAATAATGTATTCCTAAATCACACAATCCGGCAATTACAGACCTCAGAAATCTTAATTTATTTATGTTACCTATGCAATATAATTTAATAAACATATGAGGATGATATCAACAGCATCTTTAAGCTCAGTAACCAAACACCTAGATTAAAATACTGCAGTCCAATTCTACAGCTAATAATAACCTCCACCTTCCTAAAAGGTAATGTAAGATCAGTCTTAGTGTCTGTATGAATGCATCGCAGGTCATGTTGTACAGCGGCTGTAAGTGATGACACTTTAAAGACAGTACTACAGGGCATCTGCAGCGATTCATAATCTATCAAACTGGTGAAACGCTAGATCCATATCCAAACAACTTTTAAAGCTTATACAATATAGCCTGCACATGGATGATTAAATTACATTCTGTTTCCCTTCCCTGATTCTTTTTAAGCTTCAGAGAGAGAGTGGAGAACAAAGAAGACAAGAGAGAGTGTTAGCAGAGAGAGGGAGTTATATGAAAGGAAACCATGAAAGCTGTCTTTCAATTTCTAATGGATTAATGAGTTTCGTGTGTTGAACCGGTGCATGGTTGGGGTTAATAGAGATTAAACCGGAACTGCAAGTTACCATTCATCACTGCATGATAATAAAAACATTACACCCCACAAGCACACATACAAACAAAAATAGGCACATACATTTGAAGACATTGCAACCCTGCTTTAGTGTATAATTTATTAAGCTGAAATTGATAACTTTACACGCACTAACACTCAGGTGCAACCTGAGAGGCCACAACAAGTAAACATGGACCCCTGCATACAGAACACTTTCAGTCCAAAATTGACCATAAACTGCTCTCCGACATGGCTGTATAAATTAAAGATTGAAAACATTTAACCTCATCAATGAGACTCTGGAGTCTATTCCAGGCAACCGCTGTGAGTGACCGAATAATCAATTAGAACTGAAATGTCAATATTTTGATTATGCTTAACTTTAAAGGTGGGGTAGGTACTTTTGGGAAAACCAGCTCGAGTGCGCTAGAATTTGAAAATACACAGCCGGAAAAAATCTGCCACTTCCTCACAGAGCCCCTCCTCCAACACACACACACACTCAGATGATTGGTCGTACTTTTTACGGCAAAGAAAAAAGAGTATCACACTGAATGTAAAGAATGTCAATGATACGTTGTTATAGGTAATATCCATATAAATAAGAGTACATGTAAGTATAAGAGTACCTTGGTGCACTGCCAGTAAAGCTATGTGTATACATAGCGAGTCTTTTATAGCCCAACAAGCCAGAGGCAGTATTAGTCCCTCTGAGATTTAGTGGCCTTACATTAGAGACCAACAGACGCACACTCTATTAAATATATGTGAGCTTTGAATAATCAGGGTACTAAGGCTCACCTGTGCATAAATAACAATGAAAACAAAGCTGCAGAATCTGCTGCACACATACAGTACAGCTGGAGTATCTCTATTTTCCTGCTGCGTTCCTATCTACCTCCGTCTCTCTGGCGTTCACGCTTTATCTTACTTACCTCACTTGACATCTTTATATTCATCTGTCCACTCTCTATCTCTCTATCTCCTCCCTCATCCTCCTGTCAGTCTCTTACACTGTGTTTATATGTCTGTGAATAGTGTGTGTGTGTGTGCGCGTGCGTGAGATCTTTGAGCCATGGCACGGCTGAGTGCAGCGGCCCCGGGGCAGCCATGTGCATGTGCACAGTCAGACGACACGTGCCGCAAATCCTCCCATTTACCATTTGGAACTAACCTGGCCTTCTCTTTTAAACCAATTCCATTAGTTTCCCCTTCTGAGCCTTTTTATGCTCTTTGTTGCTTTCTGAGCATCTCCCCCCGCCTCTACCTTCTTTTGTTATTTCCATTATTCTGTCTATCCATCTTTTCAACGCCTGAATTCAACGATCCACTCTAAAACATGTGCAGTCCTAATGTCCTATATTCACTAGAAATGATCCTTTACTCCCATTTTACAAACACCTGACATCACAGTCCAGCCTCCTCTCATCATGTCTTTTATGTTTCTCTCCTGAATCCTGGCCTCTGCACACAGATGATCTTCTCCTCTGCTCTGTCTCCCCTCTCTGGCCCCGTCTCAGGTCGGTTAAATTAAATCCTTGCTTCCCTCACTTGCCTCTAGTCCCTCCCACCAGGGAAGCATGGAGGGACGCAAGGAAACCACGAGAAGCAGGGAAATTAGTTTTAAGAGCAATGGGACGTCCTTTCCTCCGGAGCGTCACGTGAAACGACGTCCGTTTGTGATGACGCCGCACAGCTGTTCGTCTGATAGCAGCTCTGTCCCCGTTGTTTTCACAAACATCCCCGCCTCTGTTAGTACACATTTACTGAGACAAACATTTGTATCATCTGTTGTAGACCCAAATACATTAAATAAAATAACTCATTCTCAAAAAAGATAAACACCATTCTTAAAATGTATAAACGAACAATAGTTTGATTAATATTGATTAGAGTGCACAATAGAAATATAAATAATTGAGAGAAGAAAAAGAGATATGTTATCCATCAAAACCCAGTTAGATTAACATTCATTGAAACAAAACACGGTTTAAACTGAGTGACTCCCGTGAGGTTCATGTGTTTTCTTCACTCCGCTGGGAAACTGCTCTCATGTCAAGAAGCATGAAATCAGTGCATGCACTGCATCGTCCAATCAGTGAGCGATACACAGTAAGGGGGCGGGGCGAGTATCTGAGGATTTCATCGGAGGATGGTCTGATGGTTCCTCGGTTATCGCTCCTCCATTATCGCTCCTTGCTCCTCCGGCAGAAATAAGAGCCATGGGACGGTA